>NW_020214527.1:830952-951468 GCF_003070985.1 Temnothorax curvispinosus
CAGCCTTAGAAAGAGATGGCTTCGACGGGCAGCCATTATATTTGTGTAACGTGGCAACATCTAATGATAAGATAGTTGGATATACTCTCTTTTATTACACTTATTCCACATGGTGTGGAAAGTCCATGTATCTGGACGATATCTACGTGACGCCGGATTTTCGAGGGAAACATGTCGGCAGCATGCTTCTCAAATCAGTCGCGAAGGTATAACGTTTAATTAGGATTACGGATTACGGTGATGTGATATGCGCCTGATTATGAAATATTTTGCAGGAAGCAGTTGAGAACGGCTGTCACAAATTGGACTTTGTGGTTCTCAACTGGAACCCAGCGCAAGAGTTTTACAAGAGACTTGGAGCCGTTGATGCGACAGTCAAGTACCAGGGGCACTGTTATCGTTTCTCTGAAGGAGATTTAAGAAAATTAGCATCTGCGAATTGCGAATAGCGTAAAAGTATTTTGATTAATTTTGACAGCGGCAATTATTTTATTATATACATATATGTATCTAATGTACATAGAATGAGCTTCAAAATTAATAAAAGTTTAATAAAAAATTCTATATAAATTGTATTCTTAATTTTAAGTAATATACATATTCTGTATTAAATAATACATGAATATTTTGTTTTTAATTTTTTTCAGTAAAATCCGTCTACGCGTTCTTTCGTTTTTCAATTTAAAACACGTGTGTGGTCCCTCATTTCAAAACGCATGAGATACTTATAGTGACTTATACCTGAACTTTTTGTACTCTTCGTCTTTTCTCTTTCTCTCCTTGCATCTAATTGCACGCAAGGAGAATACGAATATCATTTTAAGTGCAAAAAGTATGACATAGTGCAGCTACAAAGGAGAGATCCTAGATCCTAAAGCCACCTTTCAACGGACTTGCGCACTGGCACTATTGGGCAGTGAGCGGTTATAAATAACGTCCGAGTTCGTGTTCGTAAAACAGGTAAGTAATTAAATTCTGTGTTTCGGGCGCGCACAGCTGATTGGACAATGATGCCACATGTAAGATGTATTATTTACATTTTGTTTTGTTATTAACAATAATTAACTACCGTTTGTTATATCATTTCTTGAACGTGTCGAAAAATGCTTAACTCGAATCGTGTTTTTGTTTTCTGTACGAGTACGAGATAATTTGACGGTGTACAGAATGCAAAGGTTTATTCGCTGAATGTATGTTATATCGTGAATATTATGTGTTACAGATATCAAACGGACTGCGGATATTAAATGCCACCACAAGTTGTTACCGAAAAGTGCCCAACAGAGAATTCTTTTATTGGTTAACCATAATATTTAACAGGTATCTGGCAAAACTTATCGTTATATTGACTGCGATATTACTTGCTGACACGTAACTTTTAAAGTGATAATTGATAATTTATTTTCAGGGTCGACTACGATAGAATTCAGTCTGTCGGCCCAGACCGTGCTTGTGCTGAGTGGCTCTTGAAGAACGGTGCCAGTGTTAGATGGAAAGGTTTTTCGGAACATTTGAAAGATTACAATAAATTGCTATCAGAAGAAAATCGATGTTACATTCAAGCGGTAGATGCTACAGATTCTGGAATAACTCATGTAGGATTTCCATATTTTGGTTAGTATCATATTAAACGTGTACACACGTGTGTGTGTGTGTGTGTGTGTGTGTGTGTGTGTGTATACATAATATAATAAATTATAACATTATTTGGCAATTGAGATATTGTAACGGAGAATCTTTGATAACAACAGTTACTAAATACTTGATATAGTTTAAAACTAAATATTAATCTAGAATTTTTATTGGATAGAGCCATCAAAAGTATTAAATGTACTTATATTGTGATTAATATTGTAATCGTGATAATTGCAAACTGTTTTTGGTTAAAAAAGAATTTTTATTGTATATTACAAATAAATTCTTATTCATCATTGTGTCTTTAGATATATTTATAATGGATAATATTGGTACTAATAAAAATGCAGTTGGTTGCAGGTATATTGACGAGATAAAACTCATACGTTGTTATTACTTGTATAACACCGCCTTGCCATTATTATCAGCAGTGAAGGATTCCCTAACTACTCTTGAAATCAAAGATTGTAAGAGTATAACTGATGAAGGAGTGCGCAGTTTGAAAAATCTCAAGTAAGCGTTTTATATTATTATATTATTTTGTTAAATGTATTAAAGAATACTATTTTCAATGTTTGTTAAATTAAAAGGAAATACAATTTGAATATTGAATTCTTTTTTCTATATTTTATAGAAATCTGAAGACTCTGAAGCTCACTGGTATACCATATCTAGAGCATAAAGCTTCACTTAGGAAAGAGCTTGCAGAAGCTCTGCCAAATTGTACAATAGAATTGGAATAAATTATATGGAACATCGATAGGACCTATGCACAGTAAATGTCCAGAATTTTTAATTATTAATTTTGTTAACGTGTATATACATATAACGTTATTAATATAATGTACAATTTATAAAATAATATTTAAAGAAATAAATAAATTAGAAATTGATATTTGTTTTTTTAGGTATATTCGTGTATCCCGTTCCGCATTTATTATTTCATATTACATTGTATCATTTCCTGAGTGGCAGTCATACTTAATTTCAACAATGCCACAAGAAATGAATGTTTTGTGTTGTTATTCTTGCAAAATGTATCAAGTAAGTTTTAGTTTGAAGTGAATATCGTTAACAGTAACGTTCGTTATAACTTATAACTTTTAGTAATTCGTTTCCTTTGCATTTTTATAGGTACATATAGTGAAAAAAGCACGCAAATGGCAGTGCAAGTTGTGTAATGCAAAGCAATCTGTACGGCAGGTACATATTTCAAAATTTATTAACGATGCCAAATAAAACAACTTATTATAATTCTTAAATACTTTAAATTAAATAAAGTATTTAAGAATTATAATAAGATGTACAAAGTACCCCTACATCTGAAATACTAAATAAAGTATTTAAGAATTATAATTATGTTGTTTTTATTTCTAGATATATTTTCAAGGATCTGGCAAAGATTGTCGCCTTCGCGTCCAGCACTTGAATTATTTAAAGGCAAATAACACATCATTTTCCTTACATCCTGAGAAAGAAAACAGCAATGATAGTTGTAACGCTACAAATATTGCTCAAGAATTTGACATTGATAAACCTACTGAAAATAAATCGGCAAAATATCGAGATTCACCGAAGAAAGAAAATCCGTCTGATACAGAAGATTCATCTTTTGATAATATCCGTGAAGTTGAAGATACGATAACAAATGAGAAATCTCCATGTAATGCTGTAAACAATGATTTACGTAAGTTCGAAAACACTTTAGATGATTGTAATTTTGAAAGTGAAGATATTGCTAATAAGACAGAGAATCCAGGTTCTATAGAGTTTAATTATAATTCTAACATCGAAGATAAATGCAATTTGCAAGATAGCGGTAAATCAAGCAGGGATTATAATGATGCCGCTAATATTTTTGAAACTTACGGTGATTTAGATGATCCTCTTATTTAATTTTCTTAAATGATCGATATGCTATTCTTGTGTAAATTAACAAAATAGTAATGCAGGAACTATACTATTTAATTTAAATATAAATTAATCATTTTCCTGAAAAGTAACATTTTTTTATTACAGAATTTAATACATAAAAAATTCAAGAAAATATATGTCAAATTGTTTTGTCCATAAATTTCAATATCCTACAATTTCAATTAAATGCATAAATTATTTACCTACTTCTCATTATCTATATACATATACATGTGTGTGTTTGTGTGTGTTTTTGTGTAGTAACTAAATATTTTTAATTTAATATTTTCTATATAAAGAGAGTAATACCGCAGAGATAAAATGTTTTTCTTCTAAATTCTAGACTTAAATACATTGTTTCCTTTTGTTACATTTCTTTTCTGAGAAAAATAAATGAATAACAGTTCATTATATAATGCAGAGTTCTTTAGGAAAGATAGAATGCTAGTTGTAAGATTAACACACACTGTTGATACATAAATTCTTAAATTCTAATCTAAGGTAATCTAAATTCATAAACTGTATCAAAGGGATTCATGCAATATGTCATAAAAATGTAGATAATTAAAAAACAATTATGTAGCAATATATATGAAGACAGTATATGTTAAAATATGTATGAATATTTCATGTTTATCTTTATTTCTTACTAGTTCTATATATTATATTAATATATGCCAGCATTCTATTTTTCCTTAATATGTATTATACCAATAATTATTTTGCTACACTAAAACAGCTGTGTTAAAACAATATGGTGACAAATCTAATATTTATCGTTAGATTAAAAGAGTTATAAAGTCCTAAATAGAAGTGTTGTAATTACAGTAATATTTATAGCTTATAAACAATTTTAAAAATTCAACTAAAGCTCAGATCATTTTCTTGCTTTGGAATCAATATCAAGATGTAGAAAGAATATCGATGCTTATAAATGTTTTGGCAGTGCATTACGTAAGAACATGTGTACATTTTGTCATAGAAAGTTAACAGGAGAGCTAAAAAAAATGGCAGCGTTTGATAAACGTTTCTGATTGTTACCCAAATAATACAATGCAGAAAGATTGCAATTGGCAAGGGAAGATAAAGTTATTATTCTTTTCGTTGTGCGTTCAGTCTTCTATTACACAGCTGATTTCAGTAATAGTATGCTGATAAATACTTCTCGCAGTAAGAAATTTTCAGCAAAAATGTATATTGACATTGGTTATTATCGACATGTTAACAGTGAGGAAAGTAATATGTATATTGTCAAATTTACAGTTTAATTTATTAATTTTTAAGCAAATGCAATTAGTTATAACGCATATTTTAAAAATCACAAGCTATTATTAGACATTATTAGAAATTATTCGCGCGTATAATTATTTTTCTCACTAAATATTTGCTTCAAAAAACAAATAAATTATCATAAAAAACATTTATAAAATAGAACAAAATCACCTAACTACGTCTTTAATTATTCATAGTCCTAATTATATAAAATTCATATAAATTATATAAAAATTACATGTTTTGTATATTTATAAATGTGCTCCACACAGTGCATATAATATTCCTACAGATAAATCCGACAGTTGCCATAAAATGTATTGAAAACATGCACAATGTGGATGATAAAGATCTAATAAAATCGAGTTATTAATTTAACCCTAGGTATACACTCTGGGTTTTCCGAGATCCCAGATGAAGTTTGAATTTCTCTTCAATAGCTAGTAATTGCCGAAGTAATCAATAGTTTGTCAGTTTTGCAATAATTAACACGTAAAATAAGTCAGGAATCTTTCAGACCTCAGTGTGTGTTTCGTACTTTTTTTGCAAGTCATTATATTTTTTAATTCATGAATTTTTATTTTCTAACAAAAATCCTAACTTTTATACCTGTCTGCAAACCCGCCAGAAGATAGAAATATTCGTCATTTTTGGAACCTTGTAATTTTCATGATAATATTCCAATATTATCGACAAATTTTTTTTGTACATTGAAATGTGCTCTTTCAAAATCTGAATCTGAATCCCAGTGTGGCTTCGAGGTATGCGAAAAATATGTATACCTATAGTTAAATATCAGTTAATATAAGCTCGGTTTCTTCGTTATTCATTAGATACTAAATAAATTAGGTTACTAAATGCATTGCGAAATCAATATATACCTAAGGCAATTTGTCACGCAATTGTTGAAGTGTAAAAAAAGATAAATCAGTATTGATGTCTAGAACTATGACGCCGGGGATTTATTGAATCTTGGTGATGTCGCCAGTTGCTTTGCCAGCTTCTATTGCGCCTATTCCAACTGAAACAAAAATGATATTATTGATATTAAATTCACATTTAATTAAATTATTTTAAATGTTTAGAGAAATATTTCTATACTTACTTCTGTAACTTCTTTCGTCTTTTATTAGGTGGACTGCCAAGTTCGCTTTCGCGTATAATTTGTAACGCTGAGGGTACAAACATCTCTTCTGCTAAAACAATTTATAGGATTAGTGTTTAATATGTAACTAAATTTTTTACGAAACGTACCGAATGCAACACTGTTTTTTCTTTTCGAAATATATCGTTGATGTTGCTGCAGTTGTGGCATAGCCTCTCTAGCATTACCGACTGTACAATCCCATGTACCTTTACATCCCTTCAAGTGTTCCAATTGATCATGCAGATATGATCTTTCAGAGGATGTCAAAGATGACGCTCTATTCCATTGTTCAAATGGATCTGACAAAAAAAAATTAAAGTAATATCAATTATTCGCTCGTGAGATTTTATTCCTTAAGATTTCTTTCATACACACCAAGTCTTAAATTGTAATATGTCACTAATCCCGTGGTAAATTCGCAGTAAAGGAAATCGTGCGTCTTGTTAATTGTACGTATGCATGAATACGTGTTATTATTAGCATTCATGCAAAAGCAAAATGGTCCGGCATTCCACAGAGGTGCGGTACGCCAGTGATCGTTATCGTGCTCGAAGCAGTTCATTTTTTCCGTCAGGCACTCCTTTTCCAGCTTGGCTTTCTTTCTGAGCTTTTTCTCCTTCTTCTTTAAACGCTCCTCCTTCAATCTTCGTCTTTCCTCCTTAGCAATCTCCTTCTCATCTTTCTTTGTATCCGGTTCACAATAACATTTATGTCGCGCTTCTAACGGCGTGTTTAGCATCGGCGGCAGACGTCCGTTGTTACTTGTTGTAGTTATACCTACGGTAAAAACGGTTATTACGGTTATTAAAACCGGTAAATACGGTTATATGATAAAAAAATACTCTTTAAAGATATAAACGGAGACTAATTAAAATGTATAACAATAACCTTGCTTGTGTTTTCTATCAGGAGATTCAAGAATGGTAACGTCGATCCTCGCTGGTCCAAGGATACCCGATGTCCTGTTCTTTTGTACTTTAGGATATCTCTTCACTGACGGCACAGTTGTCGTGACAGATGAATTCCTAGGTTGATCGAAACTTTTATCGATAGGCGGATTGGTTCTTGGCACTTCTGTCATGTGTGTCGAAGTCATTGTTACAGTCGTTCCGGATTCAGTAACTGCGATCGATTCCGTAGTACGATCTTCGTTGAAGTCGTTATTACTCCTGGAAACTCCGGAATACTGGGTTTCTTGTCTCGTACTGCTTGCTTCTGTGGTAGCAGGAACAGTCGTAAATTTGTGACTATAATTGTGCCTCTCGCGAGTCGTAGGATTTTGCGTAGACAATGTCACATCGCTGGTAACGTATGTTGTATTCACGCGCGGAACATCGTCGTGTACGCTATTCGTAAGTAGCGTATTGTTTCTACGGTGATGATGCGTTTTCCGACGTCTCTGCGGCTTATCTTCTTCAATTTCCGTTCTGTTTGTAGGTATTTCCTTAGTTTTCTGACGGCGAGGCGATTTCTTTGGCTTAACTGTTGTTAGAACCGTTGTTGCTGACGTTTCGCTGACAGTTTCCGTGGTAAAAGTTTCGATAGGAGTTGTACCGTATTTATCAGGTTTTTCTTCCGTCGTCGACCCTTTTTCATCCTCCGGAGTTGTATTAATCTTCGTAACAGACTCCGTGGTCGTGTTCACGATAATATCTGCAGTAGTATGAGTAACTTTATCGTGCTTTTTATGATGGCGGCTCGCGTGCCCCTTTGGAGGATGATGGTGAGTTTTGTGCGAACTGTGAGTTTCCTCTGCGTCAGCAAGTTTCTCCTCGTTATCCAGAAATTGTGGCCGTTTGATCATTAAATGCCGGCGAATCTCCTGCAAACACATCAACGTTATATTACCAATTTGTATTAAAAAGCTATATGTACATTATATGTATTGTATTAATATATATAACGTATTAATATATATTTATACAATTTACTTTCAACGTTTCCAATTGCATTCGCATCTCTCGGATTTGCTGCTCGATCTCCCGTCTAGATATTCGCCACTCATTAGGATCTCGATATATAGCTTGTGTACAATTTACACCTCCTTCCGGTGAAACCAAACATTTTGGCGATAGTGACTTTCCTACTTCGGACGACAAATGACGAACTTGAGTTTGCTAAAATGATAAAATGATTCTTATTATTCGGTGACATATGTAAAATGACATTAGTGTGAAATCGTCGTTTTAAACGTTACCTTTAAATCATCTAGTTCTTCCTCTATACTTTCCATAATCTTCGTGACATGCTCTATAGTATCCTTCTTCGTGACACTTCTCCGTACCCTCCTATGCCTTTTTATTACGTCGTTCACATTTAATCGACCTTTAACAACCTTGTCTAAAGTGGGATCAAAGTCGTTTATCGAATAGCCGTAATCCAAGTAGTCGACAATGTATTTGTTTAGTTCGTTAGTTTTATCGTCATCAGTGTCTTCAACTCTCGTCTTACTGCCGTTCCTGAAATATACATCATCGATAGACCATGATAAGAAGTTCCTCCGAACTTCGTGATATTTAATTATAATTTTCGTACCCTTCAAGATCTTTCCTATATTCCCCGTTCACCTCCTGCGCCGGCATATCTAACTCCTGCAACGTGTCATCGTCGTCTTCCTCGTCAATCGCACGTCTGTCTCTGTCATCCAAGTCAATGTCATTATCAGATTCCTTATTATTTTCCTTGGATATGATATCACTCGATACTTCTCGCTTGCCTAGATCAAATTATTTTCGTTTAATTTATTCAATTCAAATTTACCTTATTTCGTAATAATTATCTCATTAATTTTAGCGATACTTAGGATGCTAAAGCCGACCTCAAATTTATCAGGGAGTAGCTTTACTATTGAGATTTCTATTTCTTTTTTTTAGATTATATAAAATGCAAAATAGATCATATATTAGATTACATAAAAATACAGAAAGGAAGAGTAATAACGCTGGTGACACTCACCTCGTTTGGTGAAGTATCCCGCAGTATCGTCGTAAGGATCCACAGGCCGACGATCCCTCGTGAAACCATATCTCTGCCCGTCGTAATCGTTGGACTCGAGCCTCGTGTAGATCACGCCGTTAGGGGTGAAACAAGCACACTTCTTGGACACCCTCTGTGGCAGCGGGGGTGCCGCGTACCTGCACTTGTGCCGTCGCCAGCGGTGCCCGTCCTTCTCGCATCTCCACTTCTGCCCAGGGAGACAATCGGTCTGCGCTTCCGGTCGCGAGCACTCCGCCGTGAGACGCTCGTGCTTCGTCGCGTAGGGTGCGTGCATCGGATGCACCCTATTGTCGAGATGCGGATCTATGCCTGGAACACGAATGCATGATCATGCGGCGATGAGAAATCCATTCCAGATTAACTTTGTTAATTAGATTATTTCTCGATATGCTTTCAGAGATCTCGACGCAATCTTTTTGAAAGAATTTCTTGAAGTTTCCGTTTCAATATTACGCGGCTTTGTTAATATTCATATTAATATTTGTGACT
This sequence comes from Temnothorax curvispinosus, assembly GCF_003070985.1. Classification (NCBI taxonomy): domain Eukaryota; kingdom Metazoa; phylum Arthropoda; class Insecta; order Hymenoptera; family Formicidae; genus Temnothorax; species Temnothorax curvispinosus. Next base: position 840,407 of record NW_020214527.1, read on the forward strand.
CGCTTCAGCGAGAAAATCAAAATGGTCACAAGATGAAATCTAGTCTCTAATGAAAACGGAGTGGTTTATTATGGTACTTGGAAAACGGAACTACAGAGAGATTGACATGACGACTTTATATATGCAAACAACCATCGGCAAAGTTAAATATAACATGACGCAGAAGCATGGAATCCAGCGTCCTCGAAACTTGATGTTCGCGACGACGAGGAGGAATTAGTCGATAATGTTACTGCGGATTCTATCGCGAAGGAAAAAAATAAACCGTCGGGATCAAGCGGACTTAGAACTCGAACATTGCGTGTTTCCTTGCATAAAACTTCTTAAAAAAAAGAAGAAGAAGAAACCGCGTCCTAATTCTTAAATTCCAAATTCGTCATCAATACATCGTATATGTATAATGCTCTTACATACGTTTATCGCCGAAAATACCCTCGCGACAAAGCGCTCTCCCGATAATCTCGAGAGGAGGATAAAGGGAGGAGGGATGCGCGCCCCGTCTCGATCCCGAGGACCGGGTATTTATGCTAATGCATACCAGGGAAAGAACTCGTTCCTCCGCGCGTGTACGCGTAATACGCGACGCACAGCATCTGGCGTAACGGTAGGTTTTATAATGTAACGCTGCTGCATGAGAGGAGAGCCCGGAGCATCTGCTCTTGTCGTCGAACCAACGGATCTATCTATCCGGATTCTCGTGAGATCAATGTCGCGAGACCCTGTCTCGACGCTTCCTGTACATGCATATTTGTGAGCGGATTAAATCAGTCATTTTATAACGTATACAGTTTCACTTTTTAATTTAATTTTTCTGGCAGTAAAAGAGAAAAGAGAGAATAAAGTGATTAATTGGCGATAATTTACGCTCGGCTTCCATTAACTAAATTTAATATTGAGTATGATTTGCAATATAATAAATTTATACATAATCGGCTCGCAAATTTCAATAATCCGACAAATGTAATAAAGCCCCATCAATTAATTATCCACTTGATTATCCATCTGTACATTAGCGTCAGAGCCTCGGTCATTTATTCGATTAGAATACATCTAATTTTCGTATTACACCAAAGTGTTTTATGAAAGTAATTACGCGTAAAGAATATTTCCAAAAAACTGTCGACGATAATTAAAATGTGAGATGATCTCGTCGCGATCGATAGTCGAATAAATCCGAATCTCTAAAGCGGATGACTCACTCGTTTCATCGATCATCGAGTCCTCGAAATCCTCGTCGTCCGAGATATCCTGATCGCTTCCGGTGTCGTTCTCCGTAAACCGATGTTCCGTTTCGGTGTCCTCTGGATCGGCGATATCATCGTCTTCCTCTTCCGGCGCCGAGCTCGATGGCCGTTTGGCCTGGGTGGCATTTTGCCTCCTGGCTTCCCGCGCCTTCGACTCAGCGATGGATTCCGGAGTCTCACGGCGGCCGGAGGACTCGATCAGGAATGTGTCGGGCCACTTGAACTTCGACCTTCTGCCGTGCTTGCTACTGTAACGACGAGCTTTACTCGCAAGCGAGATCGATACGACGCGGGAGGCTTACTTTGAGAAAAAAAAATATTGCACTTCGCGATAGAGAGGGATTATTACTGTTATAATAATTTAATGGAGCTACATGACGGAGATTTTAACTCGCTACAAGGTAAAGCCTGCAAAAAGTCACGCTGCAAAAAGGGCGTTTTAACAACGTAACTTCGTCTAACAGAGTCAGAAAGTTCTGACAAATTAATGAAGTTATAAAACAGGAATTTCAGCTCGGTATGGACACTGAAATCCGATTACGTGACCTGCATTAAAGTTGGAACATTAAGCTCTAACACTCAATTGGAAATTATTATTATACATTGAGAATTCATCGTGGGAATCGCGCGTGTGACATAACGCGTCGTAATAAATGATCAAGCTCCGGAGGTCAATGTACCAACATTCAAGCAGTTATATGTATATCAGCGGCGAGAAAAAAAATAAGATAATTGAATTTTCTAAATAAAGTTATGCTAAAAGTCTCGGCTAAAATAAAATTTCATTAAGAACATTTTAAGGAAAATACAATCCATTTTACTAGATAGCTGCCAAGTTTACAAACTTGATCAATATAAGTAAATATAGGTAAACGATTTCTCGAATTTTATGAGATTTTTGTAATGATACATTCCGCGTAATATTAACCAAAAAATGAGAACAAATATTTAAAGTATAAACAAACTTTCATTCTTTATTAACATATGTTAATTAATATTAATATTAACATATGTTACATATCTTTATGTGCATTTGATTTTCGTGTATTGGAGATGCTATTAAAGTGCAATGACACGACGAGCTTAAAAATTTAAGTGCACGATCTCATAAGAAAAACCGCCGACGTACTCACTTGAGAAAGAGTTTCTTGAAGGAACGACCATCCATCTGTGGTGGCGTTTCGACGCCGGCGATATCCAGGAACGTCGGCGCCAGATCGATGTTCAAAACTATGTCGTCTACTCTGCAACGTTATGCGAATGTTTTATTATTGCATACCTATTACGACTCAATACCGGGCCTTACACTTCCCGACGTTTATTTGTTCTTAAACGAGTTTCCGCGAACGAAATCCAACGTACAAAAGTTTTCGCGGGTAACAGCCATTATAATGATCTCGCCGCAACTTCATACGTCCAATAAACCTCGTATAGCCATATGGCTGTACTTTCAGTGCGTCTCAACTACTTGACGTAAAAAACGTTTAATGATCTCCCGACATTTATTGATGTTTACTTACTTTCGGAGATATTAGACAGACGGTAAGGCAGTTAAAAATTTTATAGCGTTATTACAAGGAACGATTTTACTCCTTGGTTGGATTTAAGTCTATTCCAGCTTATAATTATATGAGGATAGTGTGTATGTAAATGAATCATTTGACTGATTTGATAATAATTCACAATAATTCATTTGATAATGTAAATAGAAACATAATTGGAAAGAGAAAATATGTTCTCTTTCTACGTTTCTTCTATATTAGTTTACAATTAATATAATTATGATCTACACAAGATTAATTCAAAAATTTAATTAATACTTTACAATTCCTTCCTATTCTTGAAGATTTTTTCTATAAGGATGCAGCATTTTCGGGAAGATCAATTCAATTTTGTAAAAATGCTATTCGCTCTTTTAGACATCTGCTTTCTCGCAGTTTAGTTTCCACATGTATATCCACGAGCATAATTCTCATAATTCGGACTCTCTGCGGTTCGGAAATTTTTTTTACCGAAATTTAAAAAAATCAAAATTTTATTAATTTCTAATCAAATTCCCATAACAATGAATACCTAAACTTAAATATGTAATTGCGACTTACATGGATCCAGGCTCGATACCAGGACCTCTAATAAGGAATGGCACCCGTACGTCGAACTCGAATGGGAAGCTCTTGCCTTTTATAAGTCCGAACTGCCCCAAGTGATATCCGTGATCGGACGTATAAATAATATACGTATTATCCAGTTCACCCAGATCCTTCAATTCTTGATAAATCTGTCATAAGATAAATGTATCGTATAGTTGTATTAAAGTCTAGGACTTTCGTTAAAGATAATTCTCCGGAGATGAAATGACTATAGCTAGATTTCCTTTTAGATTTCAAACTTTCGAAATAATTATACGCAAGTGTTGAGTGTACTTTATCTACATAAATGCGTACCCTATCTACAGCAGCATCGACACTTTGCAAGGTTTGCAGTCGCTTTGTCATTAAGAGATCTGTGAACTGTTTGTGAATGGGCTGCATCTTCTGCGTAACTTGGAGTATCCATTGTTTGTCGGGATTCGGTGCGTAATCATATGCTGGCGTGCTGAAATGCAAAAATGCGGACATGATTTAATTATGCGTATCTCACAAATACATGTAAAATTTAATTCTTCTTTTCTTTATTAGAGAAAACGGTTTGAATAAATATTTTCCGACAGAATTTAGTCAGAGTTTAAGTTTTCATCTTCAACGAGCAATTATTACGAACAGTATATAGACAAACTTGTTAAATAAAAAGTAAGATAAAATGTATTGTTATTATTTACTGATTATTTATATTAGAATAATAATTAATATAAATAGATAATAACAATTAACATAACACATATAATATGGATAATTTATATTAATTAGAATAGAAATAAATCTAAATATATAAATAGTTGAAAATTCGATTTTGATATCGATAAGTATCATCCACTAGTTAAATCGCATTATATTGTATGCATATTACTGTGCTGGAAAACGTGAAATGCAAAGCCAAAAAAGAATATTGTTTTAATTATTCTCTTCCAAATGTCCGAAATAGTTTCTTTTATAAAAGTTCTGAACATATCCTTATAACATGTTTTTGTGTTATAGAAAGAGATATCTGTACTAAACAGTTTTCCAATACTCATCAGTTCAAGATGTGAAAATAATTTACGACTTCGATTTTAAATCTAAGGTCCCCTTCAATTCTATTTTCCTTGTTACGCAAGAAATCGACCGACAGTTAAAATTCATTGTTACATTGTGAAATCTCGCCACGTGCCGCTATCCGTAATCACAATCGCGATCCGCTAGTTGCGAAGTTTTAACGAGAACCCGTCTGGATTTAGGAACGTGTAACACAGTTTTATCTCAGGAATCCTTGACAGCTAGACCGAAATTGAATTAATCCCCCGTGACCGGAGCGTGAGATCGCCGATGAGACGGCGGAGTGAGAATCATAGGTGGACTGGTGGACGCGGCTACGCTCGAGACCCTTGCCGCCTCCTTCTCCTCCTCCAATTACGCGAGACACGAAATTATGGATAATTGGCCCTTCACCTTCCTTCACGTCCTTTAGAAACGCTCATACTGCACGCAGGATCTTTGTCTTATTGACGGGTTTTTATACTTTTTATGTATAACAAAAACAGGTTTCCAATTATGCATATGTTACATATTTCAAGAAAAATAAACAACCAATAAAAAGTAAAAATACATACTACATTTTTAAATATATTCTTGAAAAAAGAATACAAGATTTTATGTATTTATCCATAGTTTACGTAATTCATTTCTCATCTCATCTCATCTTATCTCATCTCATCTCATCCCAACTCATCTCATTTTCATTTCTAAAAAGGCATGTATATTAAACTCGAATCTATCGAAGTTTATTGTTGTCGTTTTTCCGTGATGCTGATTGGTTCTCTTGCTGCGCTTACTTCGTGAGTGGTTGTCATCGTCTATGTTGACAGTTGTGTGTATCAAAAGGTTAATATTAATGTCGCAGTAACAGTATAATATTGAAGCTAAATAGCGCGCGCGTAGCGCACGTTTGTGTGTCTATAGTAATATAAAAAATAAAACAATTTTAAAAGAATTTTATTTATAATAGAAATATTTAATTTGAAACAAAATATTTAATGCTAAAATTAAAAGATTACATAAAAAAAATCTATGCAAAGATTTCTATAGATAACTGTCTCTTCATATTATGCAATGGCATTTAGATTACGGTAAAATCGTAATTGTAATTTACTTATAATTAGATATTAAAGATATGTAGCAAATTTGGCATAGAGCAGTTTGTATAAATTAAAGTACGGAAGTTGCAATGTTTGATATGTAGTGTTCATACCAATCAGATATGATATATAGATTTAACTTTACGCTCTGTGTGTTACGGCTAATAATAATTACTAACAATTATAATTTATATTCATTTCAGTATATTAATGCGACAAACTTTACAAGAAATAAAAAATTTAAGGTGTCACTTTGTGCTAGATGCATTTATTTCTGTTCCTGTTGATTATAACTAATTGTGCTTAATTATATTATTTAGAAATTATTTTTTTTTTATTTAGATTTAAAAACATCTACAGTGTAAAAGTTTATAATCAAATAAGTACGATTATTGAGAACGGAAAAGTATCCATCCATATAAGTGTTACAAAGTGTTACTGAATGATAAAAAAAAAAAGAACTCAAGTTCACTAGTTATCTTTGTCTAATGACAATTTATGTTTGTTTCAATTTATTGGTGGGGCAAACATGCAAACCCCACACTTCCAAAAAATAACAGGTAGCATATTAATATAAAATATATACATACATTTCATTTATCTTTTATTATAACCAATTGTGTGTATTTTTGTATACGAGAAATTATTTATGTCTGACTTCATCTAGAGTGTGAAAGTCGATGTAATTAGGGAACGACTGCTCAACATGTACGTCATCAAACACACTTTGCGAGATATGTAATATATATCTCATCGTATTATCGTAATATTAAAATAAAATATAAAACTTACATAAAATCCTTTTAAATGTGACTTTAATTCAATATTTTTATACGATAAATAATGAAAAAAATCTGTTTTTATCAAAAAATCATATACGGTTCTGTTTAAAAATTAAAAAAAGTAAATATAATTGCACTTTACAAACGTATCTGCGGAAAAAGTAACATCATAAAAAATCAAACATCATTCTCATATGTTTTTTTCTCTGTTATACTGTTTTATCGGAAAATGAATAACCCAAGTCCACTAGCTCCATAGAGATATACTTAAGACTAGAGTGCGTGAGTCATATGCTAGGACGTAAGAGGCTGCGATATAGAAATAGAAAAAGAACGCTGTAGTCAAACAAAGACAGAAGAGGCCCATACCGCAGGTTTTTCTTTCTATTCCTATCGCGAAAAGACAGCTTTCTCTTTCTATTCCTATATCGCTTTTTCAGCTCGCTTGCGCACTCTATTCTTATATCTCTTTGACTAGCTTAGTCACGTTCTGATGACAATTTATGTTTGTTTTAATTTATTAGTGGGACTACTCACGAACCCCACTTTCCAAAAAATATAATAGGTACCCACTAAAAAATGTACATACATTTCATTTATCTTCTATCTATTATAACCAATTATGTGTATTTTTGTATATGAGAAATTATTTATGTCTAACTCCATCTAGAGTGTAAAAGTTGATGTAATTAGAGAAATACGACTGTTGAATATGTACATACACCATCACGTAAACACACTACGGGATATGTAATATATCTTATCGTAATATTAAAATAAAATATGAAACTTACATAAAATCCTTTTAAATGTGACTTTAGTGACTTTAAGTGTGATATCCAGCGTATTTACAAGCGCGAATTACCGGTAATTAAAGCAAAAATCACAAAGTGAGTAAGCAAGATAGAGCCGTTTACGAATCGCGTATGATTCTTTAAACGATGAGAAACGCGCTTTGCTTGTCGAGCAATCATTCGATGTCTATTGTGACTATCGAAAAAAATTCGAGCAACATCATCACGTGATTAATCAGCGCGATAGCTTGTTTTATTTTGAGCTACTGCTCAAGCAGAAACAAAAAGAAATCGCTGTAGCTGTGCAGGAAACACAATTTAAGCTAAAAGAGGCTATTACCCAGATATTTTTTTTTTACAAAATCGTGGGTTATTTAAATATAATATGTATTAGATTTTCCAATTTCTCATTGTATAGGCATGAAGTCGCACCGAAAATAAATGTCGTGAATGATATGGATAAATATAAAAGGATATATACGATTGTTCCACGACTACAAATATTGAGAAGTAAAAAGAATCATCGAAACATTATTTACTCCACAGTATGTATCACGTACTATATAGAATGCTGAAAAGATCATCAAGTTTTAATATATTTAATTAAAATCGCCAATTTATGTGCAATTATTCGTTGTAAGTACTCATGCAAGAAAGCAGAATTGATGATTCATGTCAAGTAATCATTTGCTGCTACGATCTATTCCACAGATTTATCAATTGTTATGCTTATTATTAGCGAATAGAAATGACGCCCGCAGTCTTTATTGAGATGTCACCGATTAGTGCTAAACAAAATTAAACGTTTTTTTTATGCACGATTAATCGCGCATGATGGTGTCATCCTGGCAAGAAATCACCAATCCTGTACGCGCGCGCGTGCGTTAGACTTCGCCCCATCACATAACTATTATAAATAAGCATCGATATATATGTACCACGTATAACGTATATAATGGTGCATAAGGATACAAGGAGAATACGCGAAAGTGGAAGTAAAGGGGGAAACCCTGTTATGAGTAATATATCTTAAATCGCGTGATATATTACGCGTAAAAGAGTCACGGCAGTCTCGCGTGCGCGTGTATGTACTTGGCGCGAAATACTACCGTGTCTCTTAAAAATAAAATATAAAACTGAAAGAAAACCCTTTTAAATAACTGTAATTCAATATTTTTATACGAGAAATAATGAAAAATCCGTTATGTGCGGAAGAAAAATGTATCTGCGGAAGAAATATTATCGTAAAAAACCAGACATCATTAAACTCTCCGACTCTTTTCTATGTTATACTGTTTTATAAAATAAAAAACTCAAGTTTACTAGCTCAATCACGTTTTAGTATCCGATGACAATTTATGTTTGTTTCAATTTATTCGTGGGACTAATTACAAGTTTCCAAACTTTCCAAAAAGCCCACTTTTCAAAAAATAGATTAAAAGTGTTAACGAAGAGTATGCATATAAACGAGTATAAATTATAAGAGAAGAGTATAAAAACTATAAAATATATACATACATTTCATTTCTCTTCTATTATAACCAATTGTGTGTATTTTTGTATACGAGAAATTATTTATGTCTGACTCCATCTAGAGTGTGAAAGTCGATGTAATTAGGGAACGACTGCTCAAGATGTACGTCATCACGTAAACACACTTTGCGAGATATGTAATATATATCTCATCGTATTATCGTAATAATATTAAAATAAAATATGAAACTTACATAAAATCCTTTTAAATGTGATTTTAATTCAATATTTTTACACGATAAATGATGAGAAAATCTGTTTTCGTCAAAAAATCATATACGGTTCTGTTAAAAAAAAAGTAAGTATAATTGCACTTTACAAGTGTATCTGCGGAGAAAATAACATCACAGAGAATCATGCATCATTGAACTGTCGGATTTTTCTCTATCATTCATTTTTTCGTCCACACATACCATACACCGCACATCAAGTTATAACCATCGTATCTATTATGTCTCGGGTTTTATATGTATAAATATTTTTTATCAGAAAATAAAAATACATGGTATAATGCACTAAATGCATTACGAATGAGAGAGAAAACAAAGCAGATATTTTCTGAAAAAAGCAAGATCAGGAGCCAAGTTTAAACTAAAACTCTGCCATTTATATGAATTCTATCGTATCTATTCGATCTTTTCGCATCCTCTCGTCCATTTGTCGCCATAAATTCTTTATACTTTACTACGTAGATTTAATACAAAATGCGTGACATGATTGCGTCAATGATCGTAAATCCATTAATCAAACCTGACGCCGAGGAATGCGTGAACATTTTTTGAAGTCATTATAAACTATTATAATCGATGTCGGATCTATAAGATCCTAATAGATAAACTGTGTTACTACTTTTCTGCGAATCAAAAATTCACAATCAAGAAGAAGACGACCGCGTCAATCTCGAATGGAGAATGCTGCCATCGTGTCTCCACAGTGTAACCACGTACGGGTCACTCATTTCGTCTCGACTCGACTCCTTAATTGCGGCCTATGCTGCGTTCGCCGTCTCGCCCCATGACCACTCAACTCGCCCGCGAGACACAGCAAATTATATTTACACCCAGACAAGTGTCATCGCTTGCTCTCTTATATCCTCGTTCATCTCCACGCGACTTCCTTCTTTTGGTAAAGAAGAAGCGTATGATTTGATGACGCGGACAAATTGGGGACGGATAAAGTGCAAACATCCCGCAAAAAACGACGGTCAATTAAATCGATTGCATGCACATAGTATTTAATTATCATATTATATTTTTTTGTTTAACAAAAGAGCGCATTTTTAGTAAGAGCTTTTAGATAAATACAGGACGTCACCAGAACGATCATGTTCTTTTTTCATAAATATTATACTGGATGTTTTGAAATTATTAAAAATCGGATATCATTAATCTCTATAATAAATATGTGAGTTTAATTTTATTAACTCATTAAGTCCTAGGAGATCCCTACGTGCTTTTTTGTTGTGAATCCTTATAACTCGGGATTTACAATAAGTTTTCCTAATCAAAATTTTTTAACTACAATTGGTATTTAAAGGTAAAAAGAGTTACTTTTTCCGAAAATCTAGTCCGAGTTATAAGAATTTAACACAAAAAAGCGCGTAAGAGCTGCTTCAAGCCTTCTAGGACTTAATGGGTTGAGCGAAATATTTTTGTATTAAAATCAAATTTTCGGCAATCTCAATCAGTATAATTACATTAATAAAGGTTGTACCATTTCTTCAAATTCACAAAATTTAATTTAAATCTTTCGTTCATAGATTATAAAAGTGTCGAAGCAAGTTGCACAAAAATGACGAACCCAAGTTCACTAACTCACAATCAGTCACGTTCTTTATCTGATGACAATTTATATTTATTGATAAGATTTCAATTTATTGATAAGACTACATATAAACCCCATCTTCCAAAAAATATCATGTGTGTACATCGCGCATCGCTACAAAACATATGTACATTTTTCTGTCTATTATAACCAATGTCTGTATTTTTGTATACGAGAAATTATTTATGTCTGACCCCATTAAGAGTGTGAAAGTCGATGTAATTAGGGAAATACGACTGTTAAATATGTACGTCATCGTAAACACACTTTATGAGATATGTAATATCTTATCGTAATATTAAAATAAAATATGAAACTTACATAAAATCTTTTTAAGTGACTTTAATTCAACATTTTTATACGATAAATAATGAAAAAAATCTGTTTTTGTCAAAAAATCATATACGGTTCTGTTTAAAAATTAAAAAAAATAAATATAATTGCACTTTACAAACGTATCTGCGGAAAAAGTAACATCATAAAAAATCAAACACCATTAAATTCTCATATGTTTTTTTTTCTGTTATATTGTTTTATAGGAAAATGAAAAACCCAAGTCCACTAGCTCCATAGAGATATAAGACTAGAGTGCGTGAGTCATATGCTAGTACGTAAGGGTGGGTACTCACTAGCGAAAACGAACTCCGAACGAACAGCGAATCGTGTATTTGTATCTCATTCGTGCTAAGCACACATGGTATACAAGTGCACGATTCGCTGTTCGTTCGGCGTTCGTTTTCGCTAGTGAGTACCTACAGTAAGAGGCTGCGATATAGGAATAAAAAAAGAACGCTGCAGTTGAACAAAGACAGAAGAGGCCCATACTGCAGCTTTTTCTTTCTATTCCTATCGCGACAAGACAGCTTTCTCTTTCTATTCCTATATCGCTTTTTCAGCTCGCTTGCGCACTCTATTCTTATATCTCTTTGACTAGCTCAGTCACGTTCTTTACCTGATGACAATTTATGTTTGTTTTAATTTATTAGTGGGACTACTCACGGACCCCACTTTCCAAAAAATATAGAAACCGGAGTAAATGTATGTAAATACACATACATTTCATTTATCTTTTATCTATTATAACCAATTGTGTGTATTTTTGTATACGAGAAATTATTTATGTCTAACTCCATCTAGAGTGTAAAAGTTGATGTAATTAGAGAAATACGACTGTTGAATATGTACGCCATCACGTAAACACACTACGGGATGTGTAATATATCTTATCGTAATATTAAAATGAAATATGAAAAAAAATATGAAACTTAAAGAAAACCCTTTTAAGTGACTTTAATTCAATATTGTTATTTGACAAATGATGAGAAAATCTGTTTTCCTCAAAAAATCATAAAAAGACGAGCGATGTTGCGGAACATGCAGATCGTTTCCTTTGTTGACGTATGTACAAAACGACGATATTAACCCACGCACGGCGCATTTACGCACACGCGTATGCATAATAATCATACGTATAAGTAATCAAACTAACTTTACTCGACGCTTCGAAGATCCGTCGCGTCGAGCGAGTTAACGCTCAAGAAGTTGCGTAGGGATCAAACTAAACTCCACTATAAATTAACGTGTGTACTTTAACACGTTTGCCTATTTACGGGATCGTAAAAAGAACTTGCGAGCCATGAGTTTACATTTTTATCATACGGATAAACACGTTTTATTCGCAGTTGCAATTAATTATGATTGACTCAGTTATCGACATCTCGCGCAAGATCTCATACAAAATTGGAGACCAAAATTAGAAAACTGAATAATATTTAAATTTGATCACACAGACTTTTAGACTTTTTCTCTTAAAAAGAGTTAAGAAGCTATTGCAATCAGATAAACATATAGACGTAACGCCACCAAGCTATCATCAAACTATCATTAAGACCCATCATTAATTCTATTAATTATCTTGCGATGCACTTAACACCTTTTGATCGAGGAGGAATTAGATTAGGGCCTGGCTGTGTGCGCTAGCGATTGCTTAAAGGCGCACCGATAAAAGCACCCTGAAAGCACGTTACTGTGCATGCTGCTCGACACATTAATTTCTGTCGATTAGCTTTTGAGTGGCACGACACGGGAACGCCGTGATGTACGAGCGCGCAGAATGAAAACCTCGCTATTAAAACGCCGGCTGACATTCTGCGACCACCCCGTAAATGGCCGTGATATCGCGCCGTAATTAAATATAATCTGCAATATCGAGGTGCGTTAAGCGATTTCGCGAAAGCACGTGCGACGATGTTTCCGCAAGTACTCTTTCGTTGGTATTTTTCACCGTGGATTCAATGCTGCGTGTTTAATGTCAAATACGACTTCACGTCTCGAACGACGAATTTTCTGTCGGACAAATAAACCCTAAATTTCCACCGGTAGTTTCCAGTATTACGAGTCACTTTCGAAAAATATAATTTTCGGAATGACACTTGTCGAACAATCGCTCCTAATCCCGCCGGAAATTTTCACAATTGAGTCGGGGCCAGACAATGAAGTTATACAAACACATGTTGTAGGCTTGCAAGGGAAAACATATCGAACTCGGAAATGTAACGTTCTGGGACAAAAAGAATCTTAAGATCTAAACTTTTCTCGAATATTATATTATTGAGTCCGCAGTTTTCAATATTCACGATTACTGAATCGGAAGTACACAAATCAGAAGTTTAACTTTTTACATCGTAATTTTCGCTGTAATAATATGAATAATTTTCTGAGTATCTTTGGATCGAAAAGCCTCTTGTGCTCATATTCTACAGAAATAATTAACGTTCTCGAGATTAACTAGAGATTAACGAATTGTTAAACAAACTTCTCGCGTTCTTCTCCGTGTCTTCGCAATGTCGAGCGACAAAGCACTAAGCGCGCTAAACCATAAATCATCACTAAAGCGAAGCTTTGTCCCTTTTATCGCAAAAGGTGAAATTTCAACGAGTTTTTCTTCTGTCCTCGTGTCTTGGAAATCCAGTAATGAATCGCATGCCGTCACCAGACGTGCACGCGGCCCAAGAGCTCCTTTTACTCATCCTGGCAGAAGACAAACGCGTTTGCAACGTCGCTATTATCTCGACGTCCGTGCCACGCGAAACCCGGTACTGAAAACTCGCGCACAGCAGCGGCACGCGAAAGCATGCAATGAAAATCAGTTTATACACACGCTAATAAATTAATCAATCAAGATTGCTCGCCACAAACGCATGTTTCTCTCTCCCTCTCGTTCGGACGCTAATTCTAACCATGCAGATTACGAAAAAAATCGAGAGATACCGCTTTAAACGTCTTATAACATTTTGCGGATTATTTAGAATCACGGCTAGAATTTGAATTATTTTCAAGTGTCATTTTTCGATGCATTAATCTATTTTTATTGCGTGATCAATGCTTCGTCGTCTAGACGACGACAAATAAAGCTTCATCGAGGGATAGCGCGTCCGCTATCGTCCCACTTCTGTTCCGAGCGACATGCTGTGTGTCGCTTTTTTTCTCTACCCTAATACCTGTCTCGTGCGACGGGTTCGTAAGAGCGCGCTCATGGTGGTCTAGGGTACTCCATCATTCGACGCGATGTCTATCCCGTCTAGGAGGACCGCGTATACGCGCGCTGACGCTCGATATCGCCTCGCGTCTTCCGTCCCTGTTCCCTCTCGTGTCCCGGACGTGGATTTTCGCGCGGGCGGAGATAAACCGCGCGAATTTACCGGCCTCCGACGCGGATGGAACACGCGCCGCATTGTTCGGAAGGAGTGAAAAGCGCGATGGGGTCCGACTCGTCGATGTCGAGCCGGGAGGGAGGTCGCCCCGGCGTTCTCGTTTTTTTTCCCCCGCGCGGCGACAATCCTTATTGTCGGATCGCGCGGTTCCCCGTCGTACGTTATCGGACGAGTGGAAGAGCGGTTTGCAACAGAAAAATAATAGGCGCGCACGACTGGGTTCGATGAAGTTGCGGTCGTCATGACAGCGTCGGCTCGAACGTGAGCCAGACTCGCGATATCGACGACGAGCGATCCGGAATAACGTCGAGGATACAGAAACCTCATATACAGAACTGCCCTCTGACTTGCTCTCGAATTGACTCGCGTTTTTTTTGCTAGGATCACCGAGTCCCCAAAGATCCTACCTATCCAGTCACACCAGTCGCACGAATAGCCTATAGCATAAAGACATGCTTGACTTCGCCGTCGTAGTTTAGTTGCTGAATCCTATTTCAATGATGGGACGATGAAGTCATCGCGAAGTGTAATCGGAGAAAGAGAAATGTAAACCTCCTTGGGATGGGCGGTTCTCAACGAGAAAGAGATCGCACAAACGGGATAATAGACAAAAGAGCGAAGCAGAAGGGATCACGTAGTGCATTTCTCGCGAAGAGATTATGTAAAATGGTCGGAACACGCACACAATACATAATTAATATTGCGTGGCACGATTTGCAAAGCTTATTCTTACTCCCAAAGCTTAATCTTTTAAATTTTGCTCTGATATCAAACTGGATTGTGTCATAAATTACAACTTGCACTTTTAAAATAAATGTGTATTTCATTTACTTCTTTTCTGAGATTCGATCGATCACGCACGAACATTCAAGATTAGAAATCAAGAAACTAATTAATGTTTTACGAAACGTTTTATTAATTTTTATTTTATGCAATAATGTGAAACGATGTATTTTATTTCTACAGTATATTTATACGTGTAAATTGCAAATATTATCGAACCCAATCAAATGGCGAAACTTCGCTCCAATTAAACTTCATATCAAACGGGAAGCAATAGGATAACGAAACCGAATAAAAGTACGTTTATTACTTTCGTGAAGCAGATGCCACGACGTGTAATTCACTTATTTACAATTCTCTCGATCGGAAAACGACATTCCGTTCACGGACATGTGTACACATGTGCCGTCCCTGCGAATTTATCGCTGATCAGCGAGCGAATGGCATCAAGAAGCGGAACCGGTTTGCAAAATAAGTCCCGGGTACGAATCGGACCGCGTGCGCTCCGCTGCCAGGGATAACGTCGCGCTCGCAAAAAAAATCGGAATAGACAGTCAGAAAGTCCGTTGTACTCACTGATGAGTGGTGACGTTGAAGAAGAGATGCGAGAACTGCGGCGCCGAGTCCTCCGGGCCGTGCGGCGCCGGGAAGCTCGCGACTAACATTACCGGCTTCCGGGCGAAATTGTGTTTGCTCTGCCTGAGGAAAGCCACGCTGTCGTTGGCTATCAGATCCGGATAATAGTCCCGGTTGTAGTCAAAGCCGTGCTTTATCTTCTTGCCGTTCATGTTGACGCTGTAGTTGTAGTAGCGGGAGTTCATTATAAGGCCGCCCCATTCCCGCCATCCCGGCGGTATGTACGAGCCGTTGTATTTGTTCAAATACTTGCCGAAGTATCCTGAAACAAAAACAAAATCGCGGAACGTAAGTTGCAGCTTTGGTGGACGATTAAATCTTTAATTTCTCGTAACTTTCTTGACACCTCTATCTCTTATGTAAATGACTGTAATTTTAGATATAATATAGCATATTATGTTTTTTTAATTATGCAATTTACAATTTGTATTATCGATGCACGCGCTTGCAAAATATTATTTGCCGTTCATTATGTTCCAAACTTGTAATTCATAATTGAAATGCAATGTGTAAATTACTGTCCCTCATCTGTCAAGTTAAATTGCTGCATGTAAACTTTTTTAATGGCCAGAGAATACAGGAAAAAGTGATATATATTGATATTTCCTCCAATCATTCCATGATTTGTAATTTAACGCATAAAACATCAGAATTCAATACGAAGCACGACACATTCGATAAATACTAGATTAATAAAGAAAGCAAACACATTATATCTGCGTTCTAAGCTATGGAAATAAGAATTAATGCCATACGTGTTTCGCCCTACTTTTAAAAATTTGTTTTTTTTTACACATATATAAATATTTATGTTTCCATTCCTGTTTTCTATTTCTGTTTCAATTATATAAGTAATTGTTCTTGTTTTTGAATACGAGAAACTATTTGTCTAACTCCAGAGTATATGAGTTAAAAAAATTAGGGAAACACGACTGTTGAATACGTGTCATGAAAATATAAACTTTGCGAAATATGAAATATATCTTATGCCATAATATATGAGAAGAAAATAACTCAAAATATTTTATTTTTGATAAGTTAATCTCAATACTTTTTTTTACATGTAAAAGAATATTTTTTATTGAAAAAAAATGTGTGGAAAATACACGGAAAAAAATATCAGAGAATCCGAGACTGTATAAATTTCTTGCAGAAAAATTGAAAAAGTATACATTTCTCCCGGTTATACTGGTGATAAATCAAAAGGCAATTCCATTTTCTGGTTTCTACTTCTCGTAAAGGTACCTCCCGTCAAGACTCATCCCGTCTGCCGAAGCCTGAATTATTCATACGGGGCGGCATCAAATAATTAATTCAAAGGCACCACGGTGAAGTCCTTCTTTTCGGTTTCTCTCTTTACTTCCAATTTCGCGTATCCTCCTTCTATCCTTGTGCACCATCGTATACACGGTACGTATATATCGATGCTTATTTATATCAGTTATATGATGGCGAAATCAGACGCGCGCGTGCAAGATGATTTTTTGCTAGGATGAGACCATCATGCGCGATCAATCACGTTTACTTTCGTTTAGCACTAATCGGTGACATCTCAATAAAAACTGCGAGCGTCATTCCTATCCGCTAAACAATAAGCGTAACGATCGATAAATCTGTGGAATAGATCATGGCTGCAAATAATCACTTGACATAAATCATCAATTCGGCTTTCTTGCATGAGGATTTATAACCAATAAATTCGCGATTTTAATTAAATATATTAAAAGTTGGAGATGATCTTTTCATCAATAACGTTGGATGATCTTTTTTACTTCTCAATATTTGTAGTCGTCGAGAGAGAACAATCGTATAATTCTTTTATACCTATAAATTTCTATATTTCTTCAAGACATTCATTTTCGGTGCGACTTCATGTGCAGACAACGAGTTCAGAAACATTGGTTTCCGAATACATTGTTCGAATTGTTTCTAAATGACTCACGCACTTCGAAAATATCCGGGTAATAGTCTCTCTCAGCTTACATCGTGTTTTCTTCGCGTAATCACAGCGATCCCTTTTCTATTTCTACTCACATGAGCAGCATTTCGAAATAAAACAAGTCACCGCGAAAATTAATCATATGATGATGTTACTCGATTTTTTCCCGATAGTCGCAATAGACAGCGAATGATTGCTCGACAAGCAAAGCGCGTTTCTCATCATTTAAAATTTAAAGAATCATGTGCGATTTGTATGATTTTAACTATTTCGATCACCTGCGTTTATTTCGTGATTTCTCTTTAATTACCGGTAATTCGCATTTGTAGATACGCAGCTATCACACCGCGAATTCGTCGAAACGATAACGCTATGTGACATTATTGTTGCGATAGGCGAGTGATGGCGTCATTTGGCCACTTCATTTGGCTGTATTTACATGCTAGTTCTGTCAGTCAGACAACACATTCGTTGTATTCAATAATCGTGTTTTCCTGTGTATATGTGATTGTGTTACTTTCACACTCCAGATGGAGTTAGACATAAATAATTTCTCGTATACAAAAATACACACGACTGGTTATAATAGATAGATAGAAGATATATGAAATGTATATATATCGTCATACAAATATTTTTTGGAAGTGTGGGGCTTTACAAGCTTTGCTTTTACCCCACCAATAAATTGAAACAAACATAAATTGTCATCAGCACGGGGATTTTCTAACTCCTTAACGACAGTTTCTGTATCGTTACGCAGGTATTATATATGGTAAAAGAGCTGCGCAATGATACCGAAACTGTCGTTAAGGAGTTAGAAAATCCCCGTGCAGGTAAAGAACGTGACTAAGCTAGTGAACACTTGGGTTTTTTATTTTACGATAAAACAGTATAACGCAAAAAGAAATACGAGAATTTAATGATGTGATATATATATATATATATATATATATATATATATATATATATATATATATATATTATACATCTATCATATTAATCTTCTCAGCAAATTATTTTTTGGAAGGTGAGGTTTTGCAAGCTTTGCTTTTACTCGCCCCACCAACAAATTGAAACAAACATAAATTATCATCAGGTGAAAGTGACTGGGGCGGTAAACTCGAATTCCCCGTTTTTCAAGTTTTTCTCTTAATTATGCAATTCACGCAGTTTTATGATGCCTACATGAATCGATACTTTGTTCGGCTTGCATACTAGTTTTTTCAGCCAGACAACATATTTATCGCATTCAACAGTTGCTTAATTATATTAATTGTCTAAATTAAATGTAATTAGGCATAAATAATTTTACTTATACAAAAATTAGTTATAATGAAAAGAAATAAAAATGTGAGGCTTTGCAGCCCTCTTTCCCACAAATAAACTAAAATAAATATAAATTGTAATAACTGTTGACATCAAACAGAAGCAACCAGATTGATAATGATAATAAAATTCGGGTTTTCCATTTTTCAAATTTTTACTTATTGCCAAATATATGGGATCTATATTTTTGCTCATCTACCTATGCGTTTACAGTTTGATCAAATAATATTCATTTCTGAACTATGATTCGAGTATACTTTTTATAAAATCAAAAACATCTTGTCATGCACTTTCTTATTATATTTTGATTTGTCTTATATAATTTAATTTTAGATAATTTATTATTACTCTGCATGTTCATGAATTTCACATAGTATGATCAAGTTTGTGTTACTTATCATGATGTTATCGATATAAAAATTTAAAAACAATTTTATAAAAGAAGTTATGTACCTGAAATATAGGGTGATTATATTATCAGAATTGTGACTACGCATCACACCTGTTGCTTCGAAGAAGATAGAAGCGCAACGCGAGATAGCTCCACAGTAAAAAAAAATCGCGACTTGAAGAGCAAATTAAAATTCAGAAACGGCGATACATCTCGGAGACGTTTGATTGTAAAAAAATGTACTCTCTATTAGCTAAGTGGATGATAAAGAAGAGGATAGAAGCGACGTAGAAGCGCCAGTAGTATTCTAGCGCCAGTCGCGGATTAAATTTTAGTTAGGGACGGTTAGGACAAAACAAAATAAAATAAAACGATAAAAACATTCGATGTAGCAAATATTCTCTTCCTTTTTAAATCCTTTATAAATCAGCCAACAAATAAATATGTCTTTAAACTGTTCATAGACTGAATATCGACAACCTCGAAGAGCACCGTGCGGTATTTGTCGTGAAAATGAGGATGGACAAATGCCAAAAATCGACTTAAAGAATGTATAAAAGATCGAAAAAAATTTTAATGGAATTTAATTTTAAGATTTTTAGATATAGAGATACCTATTAATGTTGAAAAATTAAAAATAAGTAAGTTTCTTGTTACATTTTCGTCAATAGAGAAAACATAAGATAAAAAACGATATTATTAAGATATATTATTATACTTGAAATTATTGCACATTATAGGTTACGCTTTCATAATACTGAGTATAAACTATGCATCATAAAAACTATGTTTAAAGAATCATATTCTGTATAATAATAATACACGAAATACAATATTCAAGAAAAACAGAAAAAAAATAGGTATAAAGTATTAGATTGATGCAAAAGCTTTATCATATTTATCAAATAACGTTAAAAATAAAATTTCAGAAAACTGAAAGCAAAATCGCCGTCATGGATCTTCCTATATGTTTTTTTCCATCTAAAGAGAAATTTTTCAATCTTTTTTTAAAAATTTCTGTTTAATTTAATACAAGGCAAGATGGAAGAATGACAAATCTTTGGCACTATAATCCTAATGTAACAGAATTTCGAAATATTCTTGTATGTAAGATATCTTAAGTCAATATTTCCGTACTAATGTAATTAAGCACAATTTGATAAATGAAACCTTTAAAACTTATTAACA
Organism: Temnothorax curvispinosus; assembly: GCF_003070985.1. Lineage (NCBI taxonomy): Eukaryota > Metazoa > Arthropoda > Insecta > Hymenoptera > Formicidae > Temnothorax > Temnothorax curvispinosus. The sequence goes on from NW_020214527.1 coordinate 860,830, forward strand.
TTATATTAATATTTCTCTTGTCTCTTTAGCTATTATATAATAAATCTATACTTAAAATCGCTGGTATAAAAAAATGTTTATTAAATAATAATTATTAGATAACGTCATCGTCAAGAATAACAAACGTCAATTACAGAAAATTTTTCATTGTTCGTTTTGATGGTAGAATCGGCATTAGAGAGCAAAGTTACACCCTCGTCGGAACGATGAACGGCGCGTACCGTTCAAGATCATCGGAGTTAAACGGCACGAATGAACTTAGAATATTGCGATGTGCCGGAATATCGGCGGTACGGAGGAAGTTCGCGATTATTTTAGGAAGTTGTTTCGTGCCGCGGGAGCATTAACCCGCTTTTCGGTATTCTATCGAAACACGCGCGGCGCGCTTCGGCTCGACGTGATCGTTTATTCGTTCGCATGTCGACCCCGTTCGTTCACGACCGAGCGCTGAAACGTTCCCGTGCCGAGATTTAAGGGTACATCGCATGCTTCTGCACCACCGCCGCCGCGGCCTAACGAGCTGTTCAACGAACAACGCTACTTCCGCAAAAAGACTCGCATGATGAATCGGGATTTCACGTCGTGCGCGAATCGCGCGGATCGAAATTCACAGTGGGCTATGTGTATACATTTAAGACATCGTAAATCCATAACATGGGATAACAGTTAGAAAAAATATATCGATGGAGAAGGAAGAGACTATGGCGAGCGAATTGAGAATTTTAAGAACACTTGATAAAATTCATGTAAAGTCTAAATCACAAAGTAATATAAGCTTCAGAATTACTTCAAATGTCCTATGCCTTACGCATTGAAATCTTAACATCTCCGAAGAGTCGAGACGATGCTGGACACTAATTTGTTCTTTCATTAAAAGGTGTGTTATATGAGGCTAATTAGTCCTATTTGATACATATACATATCAGTTTTTATTAGTGATCGACATGAAAGATTATTCCCGTTAGCGTCGAAATTCATCGATAAACGTTTGAGTAATATAAATAAAAAAATGAATTTTAGTTTTTACCATTCTGCTTCTTCTAATATCTAAAACTTATGTGTAAATATATAATTTTCATTTCTCTCATTATTCTTAAATCAAATTGTACTTTGTTTTCATTTTTTCTAAGGCGTTTATTGCAGTGTCACGTATACAACAAAAAGGTGTGAATATGAGTGTACATTGTATGTAAATGTATGCGAGCATTGCAGTGTGTTGAGCTCGGGTCCGTGAGTTTGCTAAGCCCAAATGACTGCGGATCAGTCACCCCTGCAGGAAAAAAACAAGCGCGTTTGCTTCGAGTATTGAGTGTCTAAATGAAAAATTTAAACTCTAATGTACACTAATAGACTTTTGATATATATATATATATATATATATATATATATATATATATATATATATATATATTTCATATAAATTGTGCGTTATTAAATAAGAATAAAATCCACGATTGCATTTAAAGTTACAACTTATAAATTACAGAAATAGGTAAAAGTCGACAGAAAACTATCTTAATGCTAAAAAAAAATTTAGCATACTATTAAAAAATATAACGAATTATGGAGAGCTCTCTGGCTTTCACATCGAATGGTGAATCGCTGTCACATTTCCTTTTAAAGCACTTTTTTCTCATTCGTCGAGATTGTTTCGTGTTATTATCATTACGTGAGTTTCTATTTGAGATGCAGGAACACACACCGGAAATCAAGACGTTCATTTATCAGTTGCGAAATAGCCGAGATATTTGCCGCGTGTACTAACAAGTACAAGTACGTATTATGGTAATCAGACTTCCTACAGCCACTTGAAACAATACCGCGTCACGTGTCGGCGGGGCTTTCTTCAGCGCTAACGGATACAGAAACGTTCTCCTTACGATCGTCGTACGTCGCCATCGGCGTCATCTCCGCCGCTGTCATTACGCATTTATTACGATAGGTCAGATAATGGATCCTAATTTGCCTCATTATTCATGCAAACCCCGCTTGCATCATAAAGACTTTTTCCTTTATCCTGCCTCTGCTTTCAATCGATATCTCACATTGAAATGCTCGCAATTGTAACTGACTAATTGTGATGAGACACAGGTCATTTTTTGGCAGGATTAAATATGTCTAACTCGTCAAAAAATTCTTAGGCAAAAATGAAAATCTTATCTCAGTCTCTCCCAAAATAATCAACTCCATGAAAAACAATATGTAGAGAAAACTGATAAAGTTACATAAACTAATTAAATGTTTGGTAATTAAAATCATTGCAAAAAATGTTTCATTATATAATTTGGCTTCTGAAAGACTTACATATAATACGCGCATTCACGTTACCTTCGATTTACATGTGATTCTTCAGCAATTATATTTTAAAAAGTGATCAAAAATACCATCTGACGCAATATTATTATCTTATTATCAAACAATTTCAGCTTATGGTACATCAATAAATTATACGCGTTGTAGTATTTAATTGTGTCATAAATCCATTTCTATCCTTTATTAGGTATTAACATTCTTCAACAATTTTATTAAAACAAAATTAGTATTAGCACAAATCACGAATAGTGTTTTCCCAGATGTCTAAGACTTAAAGAGAATGTAGTCCAGCTTTACTTATTTCTATCTATTTCTATATTGAAAAAAAGTAGTGTAAAAAGATATAGCCAATTGATATCGATATTATGGATGTGAGGCATTTCCGTTCGTCATATTTCTTTTGTGCGTTTTTTAATACGTTGACTCTTTAATATAGTATTAATGATATGGAATCCTCTATAATTATCCTGCAAAATATCTATGTTGGAGTCTGTTGCAGCTTTTAACATACGCGTGGTCTTATCATTAAACTGTAGGCTCTAAAGTCTGGTGCAATGCAAAAAGAGCCATAGACAGAAAAAATTACATTTAAACATGCGGTCGAGAACCCACTGCAGAAATCTTACCAGGAAATTATTCGCCAAGGAATAATTAAGATTATGTTAAGTAAAATGCTTTACTACGCAGCGGATCTTATAAAATAGAGACTTGTCTCGTTAACGTTTTGCGCAGTATAACAGTACATAACATGAAGCGACTCTCAGATACGAAATGGCTGCGCCGTGTTGGCTTTATCGATCTATCGTATTGAATTCCATTCGCCATATCTCATAATATATAAAATATGAAACATTTATCAAGTCATTTTTAGACAATTGTAACGAGAAATGTGTTAAGCTTTGTAGTTTGCAATAGCGTAAAAATATGCATTGAAGCAAACACTGAAATACATTTTTGTATCAAATTTTTATATCAATTTTTTAACCCTAGAACGCATGAGAGGGGTCGATTTCGACCCCAGGCGAACTTTGAAAAACGCTCCTGAGCTAGCGAGTGACATTATTGTCGAGTCTTTAAATGGATTTTTCACTAACTAAACTTGAGTAAAATTAAATTTACCGCATACCATTCTCTTCGTTATTAAAAAACGAAGAAATTCATGTAGGTTTAAAGGCCCTTTATTTCTGTAGGACCGGTTTTACGATCAAATAAAGCGTGGGGTCGATATTGCCCCCAGTCATGCGTTAGAAGGTCAAAAAAATGATACATGCGTTCTAGGGTTAATATTATCGTAATAAGTATTAATAATTAACAAAATACATCTAGCTAATTATGCTAACTAAAACATTAGCTAAGATAATAAAGTTATTTAGTTTGGAATTAATTCTCTATTTAAAAAATATTAGGAATATCAGGCCACCTTAAGACCTTTGGAATTATAAACAATCGCATATTTAGAGATTACTACAAATAATATAAAGTATACGATAAAACTTATCAGCGAGTTCAAGTAGATTTCACTTTGACACAGAAATATTTACTTTATTTTATGAATAGAATTATAGACATAATTGCTTCTAACAGAGAGATATTTATTGTGCATTAAAATATTGATGTTCAGATTTAAAAATCAGTCTTTTAATAGAAAGGATTTCAATTTATTGTTCGTTAGAAAATTCATCGACGATAGAAAAGTAAACTTTGAATATTCGGTATAAATGTAAATTTATTTATATGTATACGTTCATTTCAGTTTATTTCAGTATATATTTTCCCTAATTACATCGACTTTCACACTCTAAATGGAGTTAGACATAAATAATTTCCCGTATACAAAAATATACACAATTGGTTATAATAGAAGATAAATGAAATGTATGTATATATATTTTATATTACAGGAACATCTTATTTTTTGGAAGTGTAGGGCTTTACAAGCTTTGCTTTTACCCCACCAATAAATTGAAACAAACATAAGTCATTATCTTACTACCGGTAAACTCGGGTCCATTTTTCTTTTCTTGACTACGCAGTTTCGTAGTGTTTATGGATGGACACTTTGTGGACTCGACTATATTTATGTGTTAGTTTTGTCAACCAGACAGCACATTCGTTGTGTTCAACAATCGTGTTTTCCTGTGTATGTGTGATCGTGTCATTTTCACACCCCAGATGGAGTTAGACATAAATAATTTCTCGTATACAAAAATACACACGATAGGTTATAATAGACAGAAGATATGTATGTATTTCACTATTCATGGATTAATTTTTGGAAGTGTGGGGCTTGCGCATGCTTGCCCCACCAATAAATTAAAACAAACATAAATCATTATCTTGCAAAAGCGACTCGGGTGGTGAACTCGGATCTATTTTTCCCGGATTATAATTAATTTTTTCGTTTATGTTTATTTCAATTTATTGAGGCAAGCTGTGCAAAGCCCTACCTTCCAAATATTATGTTGTATTCGGTAAAAAAGATAGAAAGTCCAGAAACAAAAAATATTCCTTATATTAAATAATAATAAATAAATTCCTTATATAAAATAATAATGTTAAATAAGTACTGTTTGTATTTCTTTTGTGTACGAAAAATTATTTATGTCTGCCTCCGTCTAGAGTGTGAAAGTTGATATAACCAGGAAAATACGAATGTTGAATAAATACAAATATATATAAATAGAAATATAAACTTTAGAAAATATCGTTTGCTCATCAATTACGAATTAATTCTTGTGTTTTTTTTTGTATTTTACATTTTTAGAATAATTTAACGAGCATACATCTTTACTCGTCAAATTCCAAAGTCACGAACGCACCTTAATGGTGATGTCGAATAACGTATTCGCTCGCGACAAGATTCTCTCGCGAAGATAACAAAGAAAATTTGTCGCCTGGCCAACCAGTCCCGGTATTCTGGTCAGGGACACCCTGCATAACACAGGCAGCGATAACAAAACAAGTTCTTTCCTTTCCCTAAAGCACGATCATCGATCAGTACTTTGCGAAACACGTTCCTTTGCGAGTTCGGGATGATCATGCCCCTGATCATTTCGACTATCGGTAAGTTGAACATTCTTTAAATGTCACATGCTATAAAATAAAATTATAAGGTTCCGAACGAATTAAACGAGCACCTTTTGTTACTTATAATTTTCCCTTTACGATCGTGGTATGATTCTAGACTAAATACTTTTGTATTGTTGTTTAAAAAGGTAATTAAATAAAGTTAGTTAAGTACACGTATAATATGTTACTATATGAAATTATTTCTCCCAATTCAACTTTCTGTCTATATGACATAAAAATTTGCTACCTTCTACCTACCTGGATTGAGTCTGGTTTAAATAAAAATTATATATTTATACTTTTTTTAATTCTTGCATATTAACATGCGTTTGATAAAATTAACAACATTTTGCGTCCTGCATAATATTATGCAAGTATCTAGCGAAAGCGCGAGATTGAACTAAAAAAGGCCCGATTCAATCAGGTCATGCAAGATTTGTTGTATCGGGACGAGTTTCACGGGCCATCGGACTGAAACGTATGCTAGGGGCAAGGTACGAGCTCGTCAAGCGAGAAATGTTATGTCATAAGCGATCATTCTCGAGAGAAGCATAAAACGGGGCGGCTTATCGCGACAATTAGCCGCGCTTTCACCTCCGGCCGCGATTCAGGCGATTCTTATCCTGATGAAGCCTTATCTCGACGATGCAGACATTGCGCCGGAAGTAGAGGAATACGCTGTGTACGCGAATTTTGGAAGATCGCCAATGGTAGCAATCGTGCCGGATGTAGGCGAATGGTTCGATCGACGAAACAGGAGTCTGGCTGGCTGGCTGGCTGGCTGCACTTTCAGGGAGCAACGTCCTGTCTACGCGAATATGGTCGCGAACGGAAAGGAAGATGCCGACGAACAAGAAGAAACAGAAGAGATTCCGCTCTCTTGCCCGAACGTCTGTGCGAGGTCCGACATCGGCGAGCGAGCGCACCGATCGGCCTCAGCGATCGCGAGATTTTTACCTCCCTTGAGCCTCAGAATATATGTATACCGTCGCGTTGCATTCTTCCCATCCGGCTCAGTTTCAGCAACATCAATTAACTAGAATTTAATTGATTTTCTCTCTGACCCCCTTTCTAGACAGAATCTAGAAATGTATTGAGAATCAGTTAAATCGCAATTAACCAATCTTTTTTGAAATAGGATTTTAGAAATAAGTATCGGATTTCTGAAGGTACAAATCGTTGTCACATACATAAGCGCAATGGAGTTCTGATGTATTCAGGTTTCTCGCCGAAAAAGAAATGCGGTATTTATTCCATACAAGCTCGCGACAGGTGGCTGCAACGTTTTACGATCCATCAAGAATTCTTTACATCGCGGACACGCTAACGCGTTTTATGACGTCTTTTAGCGATAAGAGAAATCGTCGATGGCAATGCAATATAACGTGGTACAACCCGCGATATCTACCGTGGAGAACAGATTCTATTACGTTCGTGTGCCTCTCGATCAGTGCGATGCTGCGACGAGGCATGCAGCATCGCAACTGATGCATCTATCCGTTATATTAGAGCACATTAATATCATCGGGTATCATGTCGAGATGTTGCGCTAAGTCGACGAACACAGCGAATTTTGCTTGCAGTCCGTATGCTGCCGCGGGTATAATCTAGCACAAGTAACGTCTTATCACGGGTCATGATCTGAAATAAATTCACGGAGAAAATTTTATAGTAAATATTACTATGGTGTCGCACTAGCTGCGGACCATCGAGGAATTTTAAGTTAAAATACTATAATTATTGTTTTAAAAACGATAAAATAACGTAATTTTTACCATAAACATAGTAATTTAACTTAAAATTCCTCGATGGTCCGCAGCTAGTGCGACACCATAGTAATATTTACTATAAAATTTTCTCCGTGTTGGTTAAGTTCGTAAGCAAAGAATTAAGATTCTGCCCCTAGTTAACATTCAGCGAGATCTATAAACTATCAAGTAGCAAATCACATAAATTACCAATGCAATATGCGTGTAGCATGTACCGAAACGTCACTCGAAAAGAACAAACAATTACCCATGTAGTCGATATTTAGATCGGATCTCATATCGAAACGCAGTCGCGAATTTGCGGATGTAACTCGAGCCACGCTGAACGAATATCCGCGGAATTGCGGGTGATTAATGCGAGAAGTCCGAGTCCCAATCGACGCGATCGAACATTTGGATTTTGAGTTGCCGATCGATCGCGTCGCGGCGCAGGTGCGATGTTACGTGCACGTTACAACCGTTTTTGGCCCTCCGGAGAGAAATCACGGCAAGATTCGCCGCCGACGGGATGGGAGGTTGCGGGAGGGAGGGAGCCTGCAACACTCGCCGAACAATCGCGCGGGACGAAACCCGCGGCTTGGTGGAATTAAGCCTCGGGAATTTCGTGGGAATGCATTGCCGTGTTCGGCGCGACCGATTGCACGGAATGAAAATTGCGGGACGCCGGTATATGTCGTGCACGGAAACGTCGGGAGCAGAACAGAGAGAGGGGGAGGGAGCGGATTAATCGAGATTTTAATTGCGGGAATACGCCGCCCGCGGGGTGCAGCATCCGTATGTAAATAGGGGACGTCGACTTGCCTCTTCGCTTAAAACGACGCGCGAATAAGTATCGTGGAAGATGTTGCTACGATGACGTTGATTCATGTGCGCGACGTGAGGGGGAAAAAAAGGAAAAAAGTAAAGCAAGGTTTCGACCTATTCTGATTGAAAATCCCGGCCTAAGTGGCTCGGGTCGACCTATGTAACGAGGATTTATCGCTAATCGTACTTGACTCCAGTTACGCATAAAGCGCATTGTGCTGGCATAGGGAGGTAAATAGAAATCTCACTTCTCAATTGAACGTGCCTCGATTATCCTGATTGCGTTTGTACGGCCAAAGGTCGAGTTATGTGCGTTACAATGCAATGGATAATAACGCGTCTATTCTCTTCATATCGCGCCAGTAATAAATGTAGCAGCATTGAATAAATAGCTCTATATCAAAAAGCTATTTTTGATTTTCTCTCTCTTGCAGAATTTTCGAATAATTATAATTTAATGACTGACAGCTTTATTAACATTTAATATCATTCCGCTTTCGTTTTATAGCATTAGGGTAGTTTCGAATTAAACGGAAATTTAATTATCGGAAAAAATATTTAACGTTGAAGATGGAAAAAGTTCGATTTTCAACCCGAGAAACGTGTCGGAAAAAAGTTTCACGTGATAGGATTAAAATGTCTCGTTTTTAACACTGCAATAATATCATTAAATGCTTTGCGTGCGTGCGATTCTTCGCGAAGTGCGAGATCTCTGTAATCATCCACCAGGGTTTACAGGATGAACGATGAGCCACTCTCTTACCTGTCCGATATCCCGCGTTGCTCAAATAAGCGGCGAAGGAGTGCGGTTCGTGATCTCGTTGCCACTGGGGACTGCTGCAGTTGTCGTTGTTCGTGAAGACCTCGTGATTGTGAACGTAACGACCGGTGAGCAAAGAGCTCCTGCTCGGACAGCACATGGGAGTGGTCACGTACGCGTGTCTCAGCTCGGCGCCCTCGTTCCTTATTCGCTTCAGAGTCCGTGGCATGAAGTTCAGCGAACCTGCGATGGATACAAAACGACCATTTTGGATACGGTCAAACATGTACTCGGCTAATCTATATAGACACGTCCATTGTCCCGCAGTCGCTTAATCGCTTGCCGGCTTGGTGCAATATGCTCTGTTTATTATGCTGAATGCGAACTATGCTCATTACACAGGTTATACGGTCTTTACCTATATATGAATCATATAAAATTTATATTTCGACTCGTAAACTTTCCATAATAAAATATCAATTATTATCGAATTATAAGATCGATAAAACAAAGATAAAGCACGTACTTTTCGTTAAATTTGAATTGTATTTCGGTAATCTCTTAATTAACCTCGTTGAAAATTGAGGACGACATCGTTTCTCTTTGAAATTTCGTGTTCTGAAAAGAAAGAAGGAAGGAATCGATTTTACACCGTTCGAAATATCTGTCGGTGAAGATTTCAAGCGTTGCTCGTAAACGCCCGTAAGTCTGCTTCGATATTAGCGGACAAATTAATGAAATAAATACACGTAATGTTCTGTGCGGCGTTACAGATAAGATTGCATATTGCACGCGTTTCTCTTCGGATACGTGTCGCGATATCTCGAAGCGGGCCTTCGCAAGGACTGAGACTATAATATCGCGATGGCGAGATAAGGCGCCAGCAGGCTGCCGCAATAAACAAAGTGAACTTTGTGTTCTACGTAGGCATTTATACACCGACGATAAATGAGTCTCTTAGAAATCAAACTGATCGACTCCACGAAATAAAAGATAGAGAAAGTTGATGAGATAACAAACTAATATGCTCTCTGCTACTGAAATTAAGAAATTTACAGAAGGCGGAGTTGATCGGAGTTGATCTCAGCTTCCGAGAGGCTCGAGTAATCCTGTACGTCGCTACGAACCCAGTTCAACGTCTTGATCATCCGTCAGAATCAGTACAATGTTGGGCTTCCGCTCCCTGGGCTGCTGGTGCGGCAAATAGGGCGAGTTCGGCTGATGATTGTAATTATTATTGCTGTTGTAATTCGACTTGTGGAGGGAGCCGCGACGCTGCTGGCCGACGTGCGCGTCATCCGCAGGTCTGTCTCCGTCGGTCCGTCTGGCATTGACACCCAACAGGAGGAGGGCCAGAAATTGAAATAGCTTGCTCATGGCGGCGGCAGCGGTTGGTGGTCGTTTATGGACTGGCTACCTCAATCAAGTGTCATACCATGGTTGTGACTGGAACAGGAAAACAGAGCACGCATCACGTTAATGGGCGCGTGAGTCCGACGGTAATTGGATCGTGGCGCGGCAGAAAAAGAAAAAGAGAGGGTCTTAAAGAATCTTTCCCGCCTCGTATATCTAGAACGTGTATCTCCGATCGAAAAAAAAGAAAAAAAAATTGAAAAAGACGACGAGATAATTGCGTGGAAGAAGGAAATCGACTGTCATAGGAAATTGTTCCAATCGCAATTGCTGTTACTTCATTTGTTCAATTTGCTGTACTGATTGACGGAACTAACTCGTGTTAAGAACGTTTACGTGAAATATGTTTCACGAGATTCAAATCGTAAACGTTTTTATTATTGTAAAATTAAAGAAATGACTATTATCTTAAATAAAAATAATTGCACATAAAAAATATTAACATTTTCAGTTATCAAACGGGATCTATATATATAATTCTTTATAGTAATATTTGTTGTCAAATAATATTTATAGATAAAACACAAATCCATATAATAATTATAAAATTACATTTAACTTAAAATCGCTTAAAAAATCAGATCTCAAGATATTCTTATGATAAAAGAGAATTTTTACGTGTTTCAACTATATTATATTTTACCATTAGGTATTTATGAAATGTACGGCACATGTATATACCGTACGATAGATATTCATCAAATGGCATTCCAATCATCCGATTGTGTTTGTGCGCGAGGTGCAATGCGATATGGTCACGAATGAAATTCTTGCACGACCAAAATGCATTACGTAATCCGTTAATACACGAGCAGTTTGGATGCGCGGTACGATAATTATCTCCAATAAACGCGGCAAATGATCCAGCATCGAGATCGTTGCACGCATCGTGCGAAACAATTAACGGGTCGCATTACTAGCGATTCGACACGATTAGCCACAGACACCACATATGCTACGCCCATCACCAGGCTTTACCGAGAGCAAATGTGATCATCCGAACTAACTACTAAACACGTTTTGTTACTCAGGAATGAAAGATAAGAGATGAAAGGCAAAAAAAAAAAGAAATCATGTGACCTTGCCGGCTCGAGGAAGCCAGGGGAACGAGACTGTGATCCATGTTTTATGGCGGGCTTCGTCGTGCTGTATGTTGCAAAGTTCTTATAGGAAGAATTGGAAGAAAAATAATAAATAGTCGTGCAAACCTGAATTAATTCTCCATTTGACTTACAACTAGCCGTGTATATTATTAAAATAAATCAGGAATAAAAGCAAATCTTACATCTAGCAATTTTATAATCAAGTTTCCCGGGGGCTTTTCTGGGCTACCAATAAAAAAAATTTCGCAAATGGTACTGCGATGAACTTACTATGAGTTTTTTTCATAATTTCCTATTATCCAAGGCTTTATCGTTTGTACGTGAGGCGAATAAAAGAATGTAGGGCTTCGAGCAACAAAGTAGGTGGTATTTTAAGAGATCTGGGAGTTAGAAGGAAATCGAATAATGCGAGAATCGAACGCGAATCCGATCGGGCTGAACGGTTAGAAGAATGCTAGAGCGCGTTTTCGCAGACAGTCAAATATGGATGGTTGCATGGCAGGTAAACGCACGATGCTGGACGGAGAGTTCCCACGATTCGAGAGAGAATGTGCTAAGGAAGAATATTATTTGCGGAAATCACAGCGCCTTCGGCATCGTCGCGTATATATCTTTCCGTACGGGTGTTATTGCAACAAATTTTATTAGATTTCTCGTAAAGTACATCTCTTTTTGCCCTTAGATTCGATTGTTCAGAAATCGAATGATGCTTCGAAGCATGTGCGCTTACTTTTTTCTACACGTAGCTGGAACAAATTCTTTTTATACATAAAATTTCTACATTTTTTCTAATTTTCTAAAATATTTATATTTCCGCAACATCTTTGTTTCTTCTATTGTAGATATAATTGCGTGTTTCCGATATCAGATTATGTTAAAATCACGTTTTGGATAACGTTACCGATTAATAGCTGCCTCCAGGTACAAGGGAGTTCCTCGAATGAACCACTATCAAAACGATCGAATTCATATTGCGTCACAAGATACTATAATATTGTATATCTACCCTGTATAAACCCGCACGCGCATATATCACGTGTGCAGATTAATGTATCGCTCTTTCGACCAACAGCAGAATCCGGTTTCAACACCTTAATGGTTACCCGCCCACGTGATAATCCTAACATTTGTAATTAATTCGGCTCTCGTATTTGCGATGCGATCTCCCAAAATGGTTTCCCGCGTCACTTCTCCAGGAAGAGCGCCACGATTAAAATAACTTATGCTCGATCGGACGTAAATGTAGGTGGATCGTAACGGATGTTGTATATTGATAAATATTCAAAACGCCTTCGTGCTTACGATTTGTGCTCAAATGCTAAAGATGTCACTAGAATGGTATTAATAAAATTAAGATAAAAATAAGATATAAACAAGTATAGCAAAAGTTTACGAATCACTCAATAAACCTGATCCGATAACGTAAAATAATACAAGTAATTTCTGAAAATTAATTTTTAAAATTTTGCTGAAGAATGAACGTACCATTCACGTCTGCAGTTTACTAGAATTTATAATATCTTATAATAAAATTGAACTCTTTCTTATATCGTTTCTAAAATCACGACCCGCTTATTTATACAAAATCATTTTTATATCGTAAATAAATTAATAAATAATTTTACTGGAGAATGGAGAAGTCTGGAAGAAAATATAGAGAAATGCAGTCTTTCAATTTTTATTGCCACATACCAAATGTATCGACTGCTCTATATATCAAATTCAAACAAGTATCGATTTAAGCAAGCTTTTATCTATATTGCAAGATTCTCTTTTTTTGTTTATACTCCTGTAGAAAATTTATTTGTTATGCCGATGGTACTGCTGTTATATGTATTCGCTAGTACGCATCCTTGGCGCTCACTTGGCAAGAGCCTCAATCCTGTCCGCGCGTAAAATACGATCGAGTCTACGAATAAATACAAGCACGAAGAGCACCTTTGATACGCGCGGATCCGGCATTCGTAAAGTACACGCCGTGTATACCTATACGTATCCACGCAAGGTACACAGTACTTGCTTGGATACCACTTGGATTCCACCTCGATCGGCGCGATCATACTCGCGAGATTTCATCTCGTACGTATCCACCTTGCACGTTGTATTTCACGTCGATCGCGCAGAGAGGCGTAAGGATAATGATAATCCAGATAACACGAACTATCCATCCAGTCGCGAGGCAAGTCGCTTCTCTACCCACTTATGTACAGGATATATCTTAAAATGCGAAGTATCGTTCGTGGAATACGTAATACTCGCGAAATGGCGAAAAATATTGCTTCAACCGTGCGCGTTAAAGCTTCTATCTTCAAAAATAAATATAAGATAATTCCGTTCTTTTACGTAACATCGAAGAAATAAACATATCGACTGGATCGACTTGCCGCAAGATTAATCTACTAATCTACATTAAATTAGACTTGAATATCGTTTAATAGCAAAAGTAAAAATAAATATTCGATAAAAACTGTTTAACATATTTTCCGAATAACTCTATCATATTTTTCGAATACCTATAACATATTCCGTAAGAAATACCCACGCTTCGCGATATCTATATACGCTCGTAATCCTTGAACTCTTTTTTTACGTTCGTGGGAGTAGATACGTCTATAAAAATATCATCAGTGCTAGCATGTATAAACAGCATTACTTTTATGATTTTAGATATCTATCATTTTTCGATGTAATACATCGACATAGCCATGATCATAATTTCATGATGAGAGAAAAGAAAAACAAGAAAAAAACAGTAAAAAAAATAGTAGAAAAATAAAAGTTTTCATGTTTAATAATATTCAAATAATTTTGTAATTACCCAGAAATGATGGCATATCATATTTTAGTCTGCCCGATCTGGCATAGTATATTATAGGTTATTATGCGTCACTAATTAGCGCCAAGTATATGCGCGCGCGACAAGTCGAGAAGCGGCTGGAAAGATGTCATCAGGGAGCAATGTCACGTTTGGCCCAGACTCAATCGCGAGCGCCACTGATCCCGCGTTAATTACTACTAATTGATAGTCACCTCGTTCTTGGTCGAGCAGATAGGAGGACAACACAGAGAACACGAGCGACAAGAGGAAAAGTAAAAGCAGCGTAGATAATTCCAAGAGAGAGAGAGTCGCAATTTTGACAAAAATTGTATTTTATATTGTATTTTATATTCTTTTTTTATTTACGAAGAACGTAGGTATAATATATCCAAGTTTCGATCGATTATTATTGTCTGCAAGTAGCACATTTTTCCAGACTATATCCATTTCGACTTCTCTCGGACATTTACATTTTTTTTAAAAACTAGTTATTAACACGGGTATCCCCCGCTTTTCGAAAGTTCTCTTTACGCCACTTCGTTTTTACAAAAGATCTACATTAGAACCTGTTTTCGCTAACCGCACAAAAAATCTGAAGAGGATCTACACGCGAATGTAGTCATAATTTATTAGTTCCTTTTCCAAGTAAACATGTACCAAACACGTTAAATAGCACTTAAGTTTTCTTGCAATAAAATATCGATTGCCAAGGTCATTACCACCAGCCTCATCACAATGCGAGAGTAAAGAAACGGCTCAGAATTTATTGAAGCTATTTATACATTTTTGAATGCCAAAAATTAAAAATTGTGTTCTCGTTACCATAGGCAAGAATTTAATTTTTTGTGACAGAAGAAAAACGGCTAAGTAAACATTCACTTGAAACCGAGAATATCGGATAGAACTCTGCGATAGAATTATAAGAGCTCTTTAGAAGCGTTTAAATCAATATAATTTCGATTTGAGCACCATTTTATAAACTTCAGATATCTCCGAGATTATTTGATAAAGAAAAATTAAATAATAATAAAAAAACACTTTTGTTTTCCTGGTTGTATTAACTTTCACATTCTAGATATGGAGGGAGACAAATAATTTCTCGTACATAAAAAAAATATAACTTGCAGAAACAGTACTTGCTTAACTTTATTATACTTTAAGTACTTATTTAACAAGAAATATTTTTTGTTTCAGGACTTCCTATCTTTTTTACCGAATATTACCGACATAATTTTTGAAAAGTAGGGCTTTGCACAGCTTGCCTCAATAAATTAAAATAAACAAATAAAAAATTAAATAGATCCAAGAAAAATTGATTCGAGTTCACCGCCCTAGTTACCTTCGCAAGATAATGACTTATGTTTGTTTTAATTTATTGGTGGGGCAAGCCCCACACTTCCAAAAATTATCCCACATATAAATATACATTTCATATATCTAGCTTCTGTCTATTATAACCAATTGTGTGTACTTTTGTATACGAGAAATTATTTATGTCTAACTCCATCTGGAGTGTGAAAGTGACATAATCAGGGAAGCAAAACTATTGGATGGGACAAATGTGTTGTTTGGCTGACAGAACTGTAAACATATAAATGTAGCCGAACGGAAAATGTCCATCCATATAGGTCCTACCATAGTATAAATATTTTGATTTTTAGGGCGGCAACACTTACGCAGAAATACTATTTCGTATTTTCCTGGAAATTAATAAAAAAAACAATAAGCAAATGCATAATAAAACATTGTCAGTTTGATGGGGGAAAGATTTTCGGATAACGGGGGAAACCTGTATCCAATATTAAGAGATAACTCCGTAAAAAACTGTTCGCTATTTACGCTATTTACCTTGAAACTAATGTAATTGCGAGTAAAATTTGTTCATTATTAACGTATACTACAGAAATATGATCAGAACTTACTTTCGGGCAAATAAATTTAGAGAAGCAAACAAATGGCACATCATTAACGGTCCTCGCGCCGGCACACGTAAATCCCGATCATGCGTTTGCCGTGCATATACTGTGCGATATCTCTGACGTCACTTCCTGGACAGAGTAACAGGAACGAACGCACGCTGAATTTAGCACAATCAGATAATGTAACGAGTGCACACGTGCACATAGATCTTTTGACTTTGCGCAACGCGCGAGTATGCGTATGTATCATGTATGTCTACATAACACACGCATTGCATCCGTTTGTCATTGTTGAATTGCACCTTGCGGCTTGGAAATATAATCCTGCTGCTACTGTCTCCTTGTAATATAACGATGAGTGTCGTAATATACTGCGAAACTCTTCTATTATCAATAACAAATGCTGAGATGTGCGAGTTGTTTATTGCAGTTTTTAAAATTTATTACCGAAATCGAGATAGGAAATAAGAAAAGAAAAAAAAGCCAATTAGAAAAGTAACCAATTAGTCGCATATTAATAATAATAATAATTATTGCCACGACATAATGTAAATGAAAAACTGTCCGAAAAAATATAAAAAATATATAATTATTACTCATTAAATAATTCATATTTTGTTTGATACTTAACGTTATTTTATACAATATCTAGAAAGTATGCACAAGATTTTCAAGATAACTTCTAACATATTTTATAACAAAACTGAGTAATTAAGGAAAATTGATTTATTTAATACTTATAGATAATACTTATTATTAATGATTAACTGAAATTATAGTACTTATTAATGTCAGCCAATATTTTATTTCGTTCATCTAGTCTGTATGATTTTGTTAAAATTGCCGTTTATATTGCAATGCACCTATGTTCCAACTATACATTAATACATTAGCGTTGTGATTGAACAAATTCTCCTGGAAAATATCTAAATTTTTAATGTGTCCGTCCTCAAGCACCACGAAACTGCGTGATTAAGAAAAAAAAACCGAAAAAGAAAAAATTCAAGTTTGTCGTCCCAGTTACTTTCGCGAGATAATGACTTATGTTTGTTTCAATTTATTGGTGAGGCGTAAAAACAAAGCTTGCAAAGCCTCACCTTCCAAAAAATATCATAAACGTGCCAATATTTATAAGTTGTATAAAAGTAAGTTTTATAATATAAAATAAATCTAATATATACATTTCATATATCTTCTATCTATTATAACCAAACCGCGTCTGGGTCTCATTTAGCCCGCCTCTCTTATACTCGTTGATTTCCAACAGAACCTTATGTTTTTCTTTTTCATTTATTTAATGTTTCTTTATCAAATGATCTAGGAGATATCTAAAGTTTATAAAATGCAATGGTGCTCAAATCGAAATCATATCGATTTTTGCAAACTGTCATTTAATGTCTTGATAGAGTAATGATATATAGCCACTTGCTATACGTGCTTCAAATTCTACAACTAATATATTGCGATGATAAAAACTTATGATTTATATAATGATATCAGATTGACACAATGTGCGAATATGGATTAAGAAACGCAACAATAAAAATACGAAAAATGCATTCGACACTCGAAATGGGCACACTGGATCGAGCAAATTTAATACAAGAAACGTTTCCTGTCTCGCATTGTCTATCCATGTGTACATCTGCGTGTGCATAGACGATCGTGTGATGGCTATTTCCTGTGTCTGCTTTGATACCGCACATACTCGTCAGCTAATTACTCAAACGTATCGGACATGATATGTGTATATCATTTCAATCTGCAGATCCATTTATTGTACACAATTTTCCCGAGTAATGCATGCGAGAGATATTTTACTGCAATCGTGAATTCTATCTGTATAAATCCGACAATAAAGCAAAGACTATTAAGATTTTGTGACACTAATTTCAGAAATAATGTGCAATTAAGTTAAAGAAGGAAAAATGTCTTCTCAAAATTTCATTTATTTTATTCGAGCATTTCATCCATTTTGTTCGGATTTTCAATATTAATTAGTAATAAGCTGAAATTGATCTTTTATGAGAACAAATTTTATTTGAAATGGGAAACACGAGATTTTACTCGCAAATTTGTGGTATAATATAGCAATTTTCTCTAGATAGAAATCATGTTTCATTTCATACTATGTACTATGTTTTATTATTAAAAACGCGTGACGCTCACAGCAAATTGTATTTGTATTTCTTAATAGCGGAAAGAGAGATGTCAACCATCGCCTAATCTTGAAGAGACTGGCGTCAAGACGATGGGCAATTCGTGGCAGCCGGCGCTGTTAACGACAGCTTTCTTCGTCGATACAATAAGAGACCGAGACCGAGGTCGAGGACGATGACGAAGGGCGGAACGCGGACGAAGGATGAAAGGGGCGTCGAAGCCGAGCCCGACGAGCGTCCGCGGAGCGTGAAAATGAGGAACGACGAGGGCACCGCATGTATGACACCACGGCGACGTGTGGGCGGTTATTGTTCGGCTGAGAGACCGGAGATTTCGAGGGAGAGATCTCTTGAGGAGAGCACAGCGCGTCTCGACAGCCACGAGAGAGATCGAGATCATATCGCGAGAGCGGAAACTCGAGGACCCCGATTAAATGAACGTGCTCCGTTCGCGAGATAAAAGAAAAGAGAAGTGGAAAGACGAGATGGTTCCTCCTTACAACAGATATCAAGGGACGCGGAGGAAGATAAATCAGAAATTACGGAATGCAAAGACGAGAGGAAAGAAGTATCTATCTCTCTCTTTCTCGTCATGTTTTTATCAGCCGATTTAACAGCTTGATGATTCCGCTGCGCGTTCGTCCGTGAATGATAATTTTAAAAGCTTTTGAATTTCCGCGTGAAAAGTGAAAATATATTAGACGTCCGCGAACTCTCTACAATCTATTCGTGATGTTTACATTAAAACTTGAAAATCTTTCGTCCAATTTTAAATGGGCGTTATTAACAGATCGCTGTCTCAAATTTACATTTTATTATGGATGACAGATTACTTCATAGGATACGTAGTTCTGGGATTTTTCATGTCTTTGAAAAGACAAAGAGATGTGAATGCATCTTCATGTATCATTTTCAGTTCATAAATGCTTCATAATACATCTCTCGTGCGGAGAATTTAACTAAGAAAAACGTCAGAATTTTAAAGCTTTATTTCTCTACATGTATATGCATATATGCCCCGGTAATCATAAAAACAATCTAATAATTTTGGAAAATCCAGATAACCATGTACTGTATTTTATATTGTTGTAACACGTGTTCGTGAAACTTTACTAGAAAGTTAGCGTGACAGCAATAAGTGTTCAAATAAATTTTCTTAAAAAATTAAGAGAAGGAATATCTTTTTGATATTCAAAAGTATCTGATAAATCTTAATGAAGTGACAAGCGGTTTATGTTTTCAACACACTGAACGGTTTACGGAATAGACAATCTGATAGGAGGTTTAGTAGATGTCCCATCTTGATGTGGTAACGTAATGGATAATCACGTAGAATTAATGACAAGAAAGTAATATGTAGCGAAGATCGCGCAGCACGATGTCCGTACGTACACGTTCGTGCGCGTCGCACATGCGAGAAGATGACGTAAACCGTAAAGGATGACGGCGAAGGATAAGGTCGGCAAGCGAGTCCGCATGGAGAGGAAGATTGAGGCTTCTCGCAAGAAAATGACGGAACGAGAAATGAAGAAACGCGGAGAATGCCAGACTGCTTGGCGGCGTCGACTTTATCGGCCTACGCGACGCTCCTCTTCGAGTCGCGTCTACGTATACGCATACACCAAGAGGTCCCCTTCCATCATTCGCGTAGACATTAACGTGTAAATATGGCACGGCTATACCGTGAAGAGAGACAGCACCGATTTCACCAGAGATGCCTTTGGTGAAGACAACGTGTATTTCTCCGCGCGTTCGATATTAGTGTATACACTCGAATTGACACATATCCGCGGGATCTCAATCATTTAAATACCAATCCTCACAAATCACGAATACGTCTTGTGAGAATTAGTCTGATGTATCTTCCCATTTACCGTTAAAAAATATACATAATATTGCAACATATAAATTATCTCAAAAATATATCTTGATATAAATTATCTTTTTTTTTAGAAGTATCATATATTTTTACTTTAAAGATTATTAAAATATTTATGCAGTCTATATTTCTAATTTTAGAAGCTATAAATATACATACACCGCGGTTATATTTATTATTTCTATTTTGCCACTCTTCCTGCTCTCGGCTTTATATACGCTACGTAAATTCTATTTTATTAAAATCCATATATGATCTAAGAAAAAAATTCTCATCCGTATATCTCGTACGTGTGTATACACGTTTTATGAATGCGCGCTTAACGATGAAATATTAATGTTGATTTATATGCCCAATCCACGCTTCGTTCGCAAGATTCTGCCCGCCGTGAAAAAAATTCAATAGTTATTTATATATCATCTCCCATCCATAACGTCTATTTTCAGCGTCGATCATTTTATTCAGCATTTAGCAGAGCTGCAATTTATTGCATCATACCAGATTAATCCAGGCAATTAAATTACAACGATTAAAACGTAAAGAAAAGCTGATATAACAGATGATCATATAATACTGCCTTAAATAAGTTTGTTTTCTGTTCATTGTTTATGCAAAAAGTTACAATTTCGGTGTAGATCTTTCGGTTTAGATTACTTTTTAATAGAATTATTTATTATTACGTGATAACGATAGGACGGATGATCAAGCATAATATGATTAAATGATATATTATACGTATGTTTTCACTACGCCGCAAAATTGCATTATCCGGTATCAAGTTCGTTTCTCGATTTTCTCTGAAACGCACGTCGTTTTATAAATAGTCGTTTTATAAAGTTGTTTGTAGTTATTAAAAATCTTTTTTTTTTTCGTACAATTATGGAACCTGACTTAAGCAACGCTTAAGTTAATTAGATGATTGCGTAGCCTTGACTGATGCTCGTATAATTTGCATAAATACGCGTGTCGCGGTAGATGATGTAAAACGATATATAAGAAAGCAAAAATGTTTCTCTGAATTTGTTGTTAAACGGCAAAAATATCATCGGGCATTGATTGCCCGCAGTATCGTAAATACGTGTAGAAATCTTCCATGCCAATTATCGTAATAATCCTGGATAAAATGTTCATAGAAGCGGGGTCGATGTAAATTAAATCGCGAATCCGAGAAAGAATCGAGTCTCGACAGGTTTCAAACGAGAAATGACGCGCTGCAGATTTTAACGTCATGTCAGCATTGGCGACGGCTCGTGCACTTTAGTTAATGCAGCGGTTCGCGGTTAGAACTTCTCGTAGTATCTCAGTATAGAGACACGATGCAAGAAGTGTGTTGCCAGTTCTCTTATCGTAAGAGCAAATTTAGCATTCACGTAATGAAAATTTTACGTCAAGATAACTAGAGAAATACGCGTGGCAATCATTTTATGAAAAAAAAAGGAGATAAATATCTCTCAAAGCAAAAATGAAAAAGATAGGACTTGTACGCTTATCTGAGAAAACAATTTTGTATAACATTGAAATCAGAAATCTAAAATATTGTAATATTTACATTGTGTTATAATAATTCACAAATTAATGACTGTATGCATGTGTAATCCTTTAGCGAGAAGTTTATATCAAACGATTAGGTAAGTAATCTGATACAATTTAATATAAACGCATAAAGTACCTCTTTACGAGCGGTTATCCATAAAGCGTTATGAGAAAAAAATATACAAGTTTATGCATTTGTTCATGTTCAGCTAATTGCTCGATCTCGACCAAGCAATTAAATTCATTAGAGCAAAATTACTGGTTAAACGTATACTATCGGTATTTAAGTCGTTTATGTCAATTTGCACATAATACTTATCGCGCACAGCTTTTTTCTCTTTCTCTGGCTCGTTAAATTTATTATTCTAAAAATGTAAAATACAAAAAACACAAGAGTTAATTCGTAATTAATGAACAAACGTACGATATTTTATAAAGTGCATATTTCTATTTATATATATATGTATTTATTCAACATATTCACATTGTATTTTCCCGGTTATATCAACTGTCACACTCTAGACGGAGGCAGACATAAATAATTTTTTGTACACAAAAGAAATACAAACAGTACTTATTTAACATTATTATTTTATATAAGGAATTTATTTATTATTATTTAATATAAGGAATATTTTTTGTTTCTGGACTTTCTATCTTTTTTACCGAATACAACATAATATTTGGAAGGTAGGGCTTTGCACAGCTTGCCTCAATAAATTGAAATAAACATAAACGAAAAAATTAATTATAATCCGGGAAAAATAGATCCGAGTTCACCACCCGAGTCGCTTTTGCAAGATAATGATTTATGTTTGTTTTAATTTATTGGTGGGGCAAGCATGCAAGCCCCACACTTCCAAAAATTAATCCATGAATAGTGAAATACATACATTTCTTCTGTCTATTATAACCTATCGTGTGTATTTTTGTATACGAGAAATTATTTATGTCTAACTCCATCTGGGGTGTGAAAATGACACGATCACACATACACAGGAAAACACGATTGTTAAACACAACGAATGTGCTGTCTGGTTGACAAAACTAACACATAAATATAGTCGAGTCCACAAAGTGTCCATCCATAAACACTACGAAACTGCGTAGTCAAGAAAAGAAAAATGGACCCGAGTTTACCGGTAGTAAGATAATGACTTATGTTTGTTTCAATTTATTGGTGGGGTAAAAGCAAAGCTTGTAAAGCCCCACACTTTCAAAAAATAATAGGTATAGCATATTAATATAAAATATATACATACATTTCATTTATCTTCTATTATAACCAATTGTGTATATTTTTGTATACGAGAAATTATTTATGTCTAACTCCATCTGGGGTGTGAAAATGACACAATCACACATACACAGAAAAACACGATTATTGAACACAACGAATATGCTGTCTGGTTGACAAAACTAACACGTAAATATAGTCGAGTCCACAAAGTGTCCATCCATATTAGGCACTACCAAACTGCGTGATCAAAAAAAGAAAAATGGATCCGAGTTCACCGGCCTAGTCACTTTCGCGAGATATAATGACTTATGTTTGTTTCAATTTAGCGGTGGGGCGAATCATCAAAGTCCCACCTTATCAAAAAATATATATCACTTATAACAATAAGTGTACGTACATCTTGTAGATATTCTGTCTCCATTATAACCAATTGTGTGTATTTTTGTATACGAGGAAATTATTTATATCTACTTCATCTGACATATAAAAGTTAACATAAAAGGTGTGTGTTTGTATTATATGTGTGTGCACGTATTATATTATGTCAATCTTCACACTTCATATGTTCGATATAATTTCTTCGTTCCTTTAAGTTACAAAGTTTAGAAAAACATAGCTTTCAGTTACAAACATTTTTATAAATAACACAAATTATTCGTAAAATAAAAATTATACAAGACATTAATTACACGGACATGTTTACACGGATTTGTTGACATGCTAAACTATTTGCTTGTATATATATTAAATATCACGCTAGCAAATATCTTCCCCACCTTTCATTCGAAATCAACGATTATCACGCGATTAGAGGAACTTTCCTCCTAGCGATTATCTCATCTGCAGAATTACACAGTGTGCATTCGTTCGGAATGTACACATCTTGGAAAGTGGGAAGCCCGAGGCGGCGCGGGCGCGGCGCGGTCAGAGTTAATCGCCCGGTAATAAGCGACGAACTACCGTATATCGTCCGACAGGCAAAACTCACGCTCACAATTAAAGCAATTGTGAGCCGTTTAAGTCACTTTTCTGATCGCTTTCCCCGCTGGCGCGTATTCGCGGGATTACGGCCGCAATTTGCAATCGCATCATTGTAAATTAATGCCGCGGGAGTGCGTTTCTTGGGGTATCTCCTATTTCGACGCGGGACACGCATATTCGTGACGCAACAAACCACGGGTTATATTATCCTTCGGAAACGCTACCTTGGTTCCACTTAGCGAGCACGCATAGTATCCGCGCAGTATTTCTTTTGATCTCGTATATAACGCATTCGACATGCATACGAAGAAATGCTTTAAATGCGGATATCCTCTCAATTGGTGATCGGAAACAAAGAAATGGAATTTTCATCATGATTGATAAAATGATGGAAGTATGAGGAACTATATACACACACGCATCTTGGTGATTCGGGCGAAAACTGAGGATATATAAATTGCTTAGAGCTAATCCATATTATCCTAGCATGGAATTGTAATAATAATATATCTATATAGTGCGTTAAGAACATTGTAACCTACCACGTCGAGATAATTATTTGATTTGGATTTTTTAGGTACCGCAATTACGTTTTATGATACCAATTATATCTAAAATATATTCATTCATATATATCTAAAATATATTCAGCTACGTACGGCAGTCTAATTTTAAATTTTACTTATGCAATGCAGTCAATATTACGATCGAAATTAGCATAGAGATTTGTAATTTGAATTAATTTTCTGAAATATATATATTTATATATTCTAAACAATTCGAAATAAGAGATAAAATTATTTTATAAGAATATAAGTAAATATAGTTTTATATTATAAAAACAGATAATTAATAGATATATAATAATATAAATAATTTATATAAATATATATCTTCGTGTATAAGAGAGGAATACATTTTCACATTAGAGGAATTACACGATGAAAATTTAATGCTCGATACAAAGCATTCTATGTGCCGATACTGAGTTATACTGTCGTGCAACTTGACGCATATATAGCAAAAGCGATTACGGCAATTCTAAACGTTTCTATTATTCATAAATTACTTCCAGCAGAGCGATATTCGTGCCAACTGCCATCGCCATCGATTGATCGTTGTTGTTCGCGAGTTATCGTACGATCGTTTAATTTTCCTGTAGCAATTTTCCGAGGCAATTTACAATGCGTATGCATATCTTGTTACAAACAAGAGGTGTTCGCATATAATTACCAGATAAATGTCGAAGAATATTGCATATGTATGATTTTAATTAATGTAACGTACTCTGGGTGGCGCCAAGGAATCTTAATTGGATTTCTAGCTTTTCTGCATTTTTTCTGCGATCAAGTTACATAGTTGCGGCGTGTCTTTTCTTATCGCGTTTTTCCTTATTATCACAGATCGCGTATAAAATTTCCAGATAGCATTATTTAAATATCCCAAAACTACAGATACTTAAAATTCTTACCGTTAATTTTAACAACAGATTCCTTGATATTATACATGCAATGTTTAAAATGTTTAATGTTAAATATATTTAGCATTTAAATATAAAATCTGTATTTTTGCGTTGGAAAATGCGGCTATCTTTACAATCAATCGCGTGATGTGAATTTTATATTTATGTTACGTTCATAACAGTTTGATCCTACGCGTACTAAATTGATAAAGTATTTTCAAATTGGCTTATTTTTGTCAAACGTTTTGCTACTAAATAGAATTCTCTGAGAGTGACAGATTGTTTTTGAACTTTCGGTACAAACTAAGACAATGTAATTTGAGATGAGACAAATACAAACAATCTGACTCATCAAATGACATCATAATTGACATAAATCATTAAAATTGCCTAACGATTTTAACGAACATCGAATCTATTCATAGATGCTTTTCGAGAAGAAGAAGAAAAACAACCAAATCATTAGTACAAGACATAAATTACAAATAAGAATCCCAATCTCGCGCATCCTCCCCGATTTTCCCACGACAATGGCTCGGCACGTGACAAAACGTTTAGTATCATGATTCTCAGAACTCCGTTCGTATCAAGAAACAAAGCTGTTTACAAGAAATCACGCTTACGAGGAGCTGGCGTACATTCTATGGCTGATGGCGACGTACTTAATGCGCGCTCCTGCTCGAGAACGTGAAAATAGCTTTCCCACGAGTTACCAATTCAATCGCAACATTTATGTTTTTCTTAACTCCTCTTAACTCGGCAGAGCGATATAACTCAAAGGCTTAACACGGGACGTACGAATTGCATCGTGCTACGTTAATTTATTTATGCCCCGTTTTGACGGCACACCCGCTGATTGTGAAATATGAAAGACTTAATCGACAGGATGCCGTTTATTTTCTAGCATAGTGGCACTCTAAATTTATGACGATAATGTACAAGATGTTAAAAAAAAGAAAACTGAATTTAGAAGACGCATGAAACTGAACTGACTATAAATTTTAATGTCCTAATAAAAAAATTAAAATTTTGTTAGAGAAAAGTCTGATATATCAACTGAAAAATAAATCAATTTTCAATTGATCATAATCCGAGAACAATTTATGCTTCGATACACGGAGAAAATTTTACAGTAAATATTACTATGGTGTCGCACTAGCTGCGGACCATCGAGGAATTTTAAGTTAAATTACTATGTTTATGGTAAAAATTACGTTATTTAATCGTTTTTAAAACAATAATTATAGTATTTTAACTTGAAATTCCTCGATGGTCCGCAGCTAGTGCGACACCATAGTAATATTTACTATAAAATTTTCTCCGTGTATACCTACTAATTCAAAATTAAAGAGAATCTTTTATCTATTACCGGAATTAAAATCGTAAGTTACGTAAACAATCTTTGCAGACAAATCTTATATAAATAGCTATATGAAGAATGTCATAATTATCAATATTTTAATAACGTGGAGATTAAATACAATCAAAATTAGCTATAATAAAACCAATATCAGATCCGTCATTTGTTATTAATTCTCACGTATATTATATAAGTATTATTATATAAATTATAATATCCTCTTCTAAAAAGGAGATGTGAAGTTTATTGTTGCCGCTTTTCCGCGATGCCGATTGGTTCTCTTGCTGCGCTTACTTCATTTGCAGCTGTCATTGTATATTTTGACAGTTGTGTATAATAGGGTTAATAGTGAAATGTTAAAGATAAATAGCGCGCGCGTAGCGCGCGTCTGTAGTGTCTAGTATTATATAAATTATAATAATCAGCTAATATTGTCAAATTGGTTACTAATAACAAATTTTATTTGCTATTAGTTGAATAAACTATAAAAAATTAAAATAAAATTGGCGCGTTCTAAAAATAAATACAATTAATAAAATCATTAGCATATATTTTATTAAATAAATTGAATATATAAATTCAACGTTATATATGAGCTTCTCTCTTATATATACGTGCAATAAATCGGATATAATAATTACATATTCGAGGGTCAGCTTTAATCTATCTCCTAATCTATTCATTTAAAATGAATCTATGTTATAGCGTTTTTCACTGGCAGAGCCGGTGCGCACTCAGTGCACATTAAAGCCGTCGTACACAAACCAACGTAAAGTGTATGTTTAATATAATCGGGTTAAATCATGAAATCCTCAATATTCTTTATTGCACTATTTGGTAAAATATGTACTGCGAGTATTTTATCAGTCGAAATATTTGCATTTTACTTTAAATATTAGATACAAAATCAGTGTACAACGGCTTTAATGTGCACTGAGTGCGCACCAGTTCTGCCAGTGAAAAACGCTATTACATTTCTCCGTATTAATTATTTTTACGCTATTGAATTGATACAGATAGATAAATTTAGATACACAGACGTCTTATAGATATCTGATACAACTTTCACAGATCCATTATCGTAAATTAAAATAAAAGACGATTTCTCCCTCACGATGCATGACAGCGGAATTGTAGTACGAATTGTGTTGAACTTTAAAATATAAGTATACCGAAATTACAGTAATGCATAAAATAATAAATAGTTCGAATAACCGTCGCGCATGTAAAATAATTATCAACGTCTTATTTTGTGACAAATAAAATATAGTTACTCACTCCATGATCGTCCGATGTCTCCTAGGCCTTCCTCTTTTCTTTCGTTCCTTTATAGAACGCGTTAATCACACGATACTTGCACAGAACTCCCGATATTGATTACATGCGATATGTATTTTAGTACATTGCGAATAACACGAAAGAAAATTTAATTATGTGATCCCTTCGAAGGCATGCTTGTATAGGCTCTTATTAGAATAACAGAATTTCGAACGACGAAGAGCTTTAATAAATTATCAATATACCGAATTTGTATAAATGACAAAATTTAAAACTGATTACTTATTAATCAGATAAATCGTGACGCTTATATCGAAGTCCATTTGTTCCATTAATGACCGAGAAATTCGTTGACGATTTCGCTTCAAAAATACCAAGCGCGACGCGAGATACAAAAATTCAAGTAATTATATCACAAAAGAAAGAACTATCGCTCGTGGAAATTGTGTTTAAAACAACAATTCCTTATCGCTTCGATTCTCATCTCAAATATATTTCGGTAAATAGCCGTCGCCACAATATACTCGCGAGTCGTTGACCGTAGTCGTTAACCGTGCGAATTAATCGATCGTGCGGGATAAACGTCGCTAATTGTTTGAGGAAAACGATCGCGTTATCTCTCGGCACTTGTGAGCGCGTATTTCGAAGGATAATGATACGACGACACACGGAGCAGCTCACGCCGCCACCTGCTTACTCGAGTCTCGCCGCGCGAATGACAAGGTGAGCGCGCTCGCGCTCGCCGCGGGCGCCGCGGCCCGCGCGTACGCCGCGAAAAAAAAAACACCTAAGCTTCGTCGCGTCACACGCGGCATGCCTGCCTAGCCGTTACAAACATTTAACGTACGGGAAATATTAAACGCGTATTATAAACAAATATTCTTTCCATTTCTTGCCATGCGTTTCCAAATCAACTCCGATGAATGAAGCAATATACTATGGCCACTATAGGCCATAGTATATTGCTAAATGTTAAAGTCTAGCATTTCTTTTGAAGAGTGAGATTTACCTTATTTTAACCGAAAAAGCGTATAAGCGTATATTTTAGCCAAAACCGACTTGTATAAGTTAATTAATTATTATTTCCATTACGTTCTTTACATGTACAAGAAAAATAGAAAAATTAAATTATTGTAAAAAATATGTAGTAATTTTTTTCGCACACAATTTTACTCCTTCCAGGAAATCAAAATTTGGAAAAGAAATATTAATAATAAATTATAATTTCCATTTTTTATTACAAAATAGAAAGAAAAAAGAGAAAAAGAACTTTATTTCTTTTAATTTAGATTTAACGTTAAATTTAATTCTTTTCAAATAAAGTAATAAATTAATTTTTAAAATTTCTTTGAAAAGTATGAAATAATTTGTATAACAATAATTAAGAATTGCTATTAGTAATCAACTTATATTAGTTATTATAGTAAATGTACTTGTATATATTAAAGTTGTGAGAGTCGATAACAAATAATAGATCAAAATGTTACTTTCAATTTATAACCAGAGATCTATTATTATCGATTTTCGTATCGGAATTTTCAAGTCTAATTTATTTCCAAAATATTAAAGTATCATACAATGAGACATTCTACACTGCCAATATTAATTGATATTTTATATTAAAGTCTATTTTTAAATAATTTTTAATTCATGTGTCATAACTCGGGATAAAATTCAATTAATTTTATATGCTGTGTAATATAAAAAGCACTTGAAAAATTAAAATACCGCATGTATATAAAATGCACATATCAAAATATCCAATACAAAATATAAATAGAGCCCTGTCTTAAAATTTAATACAAATTATAAATCGTGTAAAGTGGATTTTAAAAATAGTATAGCACTAAACAGTCAGATCGTATTTTATATTCATGCTCGTTAATTTAGATCTGTTATCTCACTCGCAGATCAAGTTCAGTGTATTTATAAATGGCGCAAAGTGCAGCTTGTTTCTTTCAGTTAATTTCGCTTGTCGATATTCATGACAGACTTCCCGAACAGAAAAGTCACTTGAACAAGGGTTGACACAGAGATAGGTCGGCGAGACGTTGCCCTCAATACTGTATGGGTTTGCGACTCATGACCACACGGCGAGACAAATGAATACTGCACGCCGACAGTTTTGGCGATATAAGGCGAGCCCTCGGAAATTAATTATTTTGAAAGCCAGCCGCGTAATTGATTCCGACGTGTTCAGTTTCGTACGGAACCGTCTCGGTCGCGACGGCCGCAGAGGTCGACCGAGCTATTCGAATACTGGTCTTAATTGACACGCAAAATCAGCACGCATTAAGATAGGACAGTAATATTCTCGCCGTTGTGCGTGATGCAATCGATTTTTTAAATTGTGAACAGTGTGGGCGGTAAGCGGATTTTAACTCCTATAGCCATTCGCAATGTATTTTTTATACACATCAGTTGCTGTAATCCACAGTTGACCAGAACATACTTTTGACGTGCCAGAAGCACCCGTTAGATTGTTTTTATTTTAGAAACATTATTTTAGAAACAATGTTCATCGGAATTAAATTTTAGAACTTATATATAACTTTCTTTATATTTAGAAATTGTGCTTTATATGTATAAATATTTCAGGAAGTTACTGATGTTTTTAATCAAATTAGATTTTAGAATTAGAATTGTAGCTTATACATATATAGTTCATATATTTAGAAATTGTGCTTTATATGTATTACAGTCTATTTTTAAAAATTATACTTGCTCTAGAGTTTCGCAATGGCTATATGGAAATAAGATAAGTATATGTTTAAACAAATAATCGATCAACTATTTCATTTGCTTCTCTATTGCTCATAGGCAAAGAAAGTTATCGTAAAAAATGTGGTGATAACGCTTTATCTTTAACTTAGCTTTTTCTTGATAAACATTTACGACAACAAGGATAGGCATACTGAATGCTCATTTATTAGTTAGTAAATCTGGGAAATTACGTCAAGCATGAAGATACGCGCATAGTACTATTTCATTTAACCTTACTTTAAACAATCTGTAATTCACGTTAAATTTCACAGAATAGAATTCTATAATATTCACAATTTCATACATCGAGTATTTTATTCGATATATGCATTTTTTTATGTACATTTGTCTGCTAATTTGTCAACTGTCTTTCGTATTGTACACGATATGTACAATTATAAGTAGAAGTCTATTCTGAATTCTGATATAGATTATAGATCGTCCAAGGTGAGGCTTAATCTTCAACGATTGTAAGATATTTATAAGATACTGCATTAATTTAAAACAGAATACATTAAATCCGAAAAATCTAATCGTTCCAAATCGCTCCGTATTAATCATCGAGGCGCGTTCCGGCACCTCGATGAATAATCTCCGCGTTATCGGTAGGCGTGTTAGAATCTTAATCTCTCATTCAAAACCTCATTCCTCGGGGTCTCGGTATATTATTGTGTTCACAGTGAATACCATTAAGGGACGCGCATTCAATGGGACGTTTTTACCCTCGTTCTCTCGTTCCTCTTCCCGTCTTTAATCAACGACTAGCGTTTCACGCTATCTCTGTCTTACATGCGACTTCCGCTTTAAATGCATCGGCGGATGAGCGTCTGCGTTTGATAGCCACGGCGAATACACCGACCGCGAAGACGCAGCAGGTACTTTCAGATAACAGACAACTCCGCGGAATGTGGGATCGCAAAAGCGTTTCGAGCCAAGCGCGTTCATGGCTGACCGGTTTAGAGAAGCTTTGCACCCATAAGTAGATTACACCGTCGGTTTAAGAGGGACTTAAAGGCGATTGGTATATCGGTAACTGCATCGTCCAGCATCCTCTCCACAGCAGAAGAATACTTTTGAGAAAAGGCTATTAATGTCGCTCGAACGGGCACGTTACTCGAAAATCAGATTGTGTGCGCGTTAGATTCAATTCAATTCAATGTGAGTGAGAGAGACAGAGAAGGGGGAGAGAATAATTATAATTTTCAAGAAACTTTGACAACAATATCCCAGATATTATACATTTATAGATATTTATAGATTTACATATTTTAACTTCATCGTTATTTAGCAAATTATTTCTTTGGAATGACGTTTGCTAATATATTTTGCTATGTATTTAAATGTAAGTTTAAATAAGTATACAATTAAATAAGAAATGTACTAAAGAAACATTCTGCTAATTAAATTAATCCGTTATATTCGAGTCTTAGATCAATATTCATTATGTATATCTATCTTTTTTTAATTAGGAGTAACCAGAAGAAATTGTAATAGTCGTTTATACAACTTTATTTTCCACGGAGAAAATCTTGATAATATAAAAAAATTAATTGTACGTGCTCCACTTCAGTTCGTTTTGATTCTATCGTAACACACGATCGTTCAATTTGCCATGTTGAAGGCTCGAAGTATTCGCGTTATTGGCGAGTTAAAAGACGTTTAAACGTAAATAAGGGGACTAACAATATTCGGGTCACGGTTGTTGCCGGACTCGGCCGCGTTTAATTCTCGTGCGCGAGGAGAGAATAGCGTGGCAAAAGTCGAGGGACGAGAAACATTTAAAACTTTTTGCTTCGGGCGAAACGTTCGGGTCCGTGCAAATTGTCTACAATGACCTCTTGTCTTGAGAAAATAAAGCAAATATCACGGTCTCTTATTTCATACAGTCCAGTTATTATAATAAAATGTACAGTTATTCTCGACCAAAAAATAACGTAAGTCCATTACAGTTAGATGGAAACAAAAATGTCATACAAATAAAAAGCTGTAAAAGTGCATGGAATTTTATTATTTTATCATCACATTATTTGCTGTTAATAGCAAGCAAATGTGTCATACGAGAAGGCGTGATGCAGACGCGCGTGTATGTAATTACTTTGACGGGTTTGTAGCATGAATGTGCGCACGTAGTTATACCTACTATAGGGACGGAGGTTGATAATGACGAGCTACCGCATAGTAATTTCACGGCAGAAAGATTTAAAGGCTTCTATGCTGTGTGTTCATGATGAGGTACAGAGAAATGAACACAGGGAGTACGAAATATCAGAATAACAAGCGCGAAAGCGTTCTACGACACGAATTAAAATACGTGATATAAACAGATATAAATAGATGCAGTCGATTATTTCAGCTGACATATAGTGATGTGTCTTTGATATTTGAAGTGAATACGAGGGTGACTTCGGATCGAACTCCTTTTTACAAATATATTTAAAGATTATACAATATAATAACGGCGGCGGCCAGTCGTTTTTCTTTTTTTGGCAGAACACATCGATGTGTGAAGCACTTCGTCTAACATTTATATGTCTTCCGGTGTCTGAGCCTTCGGATAAAACGTCAAATCGACAGAAAACTCTGAGAAAGTTTCCAGCTGCTAAGAAAATTCCTATCTTTCGCCCAGACGACACGCGAGTACCATTCAGAATTTTCCTTTTTTTCATATTCTCCATCTTTCCTCTCTCCGTCTGTATACTCCTTTCACCGCGCGCTTCTTTCCGTTCTTACCTCATCTCCCTTACCGATATGCATTATGCCATGCTGAAGTTATTGACGACACTTCACCAAGGAATACAGATATTTACATAAACGTCACGACGCTTCCTTAGCGAGATAATAAAATATAAAATCTGTCTAAGAGTCTTTCACCGTAAGAACTTGTCTCATTGGTTTTGTTTCTTGATTGCATCATACGTATGTGCTCGCAGTACTTAATTAGCTGTCCTATAAGAGGCACGTAAATCAAAACTCCATGATAGTAAAGCATCGATTTTCATGGGTAAATTGCAAATCATAAAACGCGAAATACCGAGAGAATACGCAAGAATTTACAATTTTTGCTTATAACAGTTTTTGGTTGAATGTGTCACGTCTGCATTTAAAGCGAAATTCATTATCATTATACGCTCTGTCGTAGAAATGAGCCGCTAACAAAACAAAGCATTGTGTACAACAACGTTGTTAAAAATTGTGAACAAAAAAGAAGATAAATAAAGCGATAAAATGTAATTAAATGACAAGCAAAACATGACAATATTTATCTTTTTGTCGAAAAACATGTGCTTTAAAATGTATCGATATTTTTATTCATTTATAGTAGGAACAGAAAAATGTCCAATTCTTCTTGCAATAATTAAAAAGATCTAATCATATACTGATTTAAAAATAATTTTACATTAATATTAATACAAGCTCTTTATTCAAGACACACTGAAAAAAAGTTTTGGTTATAATAACAAAGGCTTGGTGAAATAGCTTCAACTAAAGGGTTTAGTGATTATGACAAAATAGTTGGTTAATGTTAACCAAATTTGTTAACATTAACCAAATTTGTTAACATTAACCAAATTATTTCGTTATAATCACTAAATCCTTTAGTTGAAGCTATTTCACCAAAAAAAGCCTTGGTTATTATAACTAAAACCTTTTTTCAGTGCAATACACGGTCATTCATTCTCGGAAACTTTTAACTTTAATTTACATAAGATATTTACATAATTTACAAAAACGCTAACATTCTCCGCGAATTACTCTTACGCGCGAATATTGATAGATCGCACGGTTCGCTGACGCTAGAAATTACACTTTATCGTTACGAGAAAATTCGATATGATATAATTGACAGACTGTAATTTTAATGACACGTTAGCGTAGCACGTAGCGTTGCAAATTGCAGGTTGTGAAATTCATGCTAATGAACAAAATAATTTTCCAGCGGACCTCCGTAAAGCGACATTTGATAACCATCATCTTCAGGGATTAACGTGATTACAGATATCTTCACAGACATAATAAATATTGTATAAAACATAAATCAAAACTGAGTAATTCACACAGATGTCCGCGCGAAATTATGATGGTTTGCGCGTACCTGAGTTCGTGCATAAGATATGTAAATATCTCTTCATAAGAGATATTGCACGCGGTGCACGGTGTATAGCGTGCGAGGTCGGATTAAGCATTCATAACGATCTTTAAAAGCTCGGACACGGGGTGAGATTTCAATGCCCGCGTGGACCACCCGGCGGGAGATTGTATACGAGTCATCCTGCGAATTTCACATATTTATGAATACTAGAGTGTGACAGCCTCAACAATGTTACAGCATAGACATACCGATGAAATCTGGTGCAAGAGGTACTAATTATATACTAATATTTACTAATTATAAAGTCCTAGTCAGCAAGCTATTCAAGATATCAAATCAAAGAGATGGGCTTCCTAGTCGAGAAATAACTCTAGTTTCATTGATCTTACGATATACCCTGCAAACTCGATAGGGTTTCCTGCTATAACAGATTTATGACGACAGACCCGTCTATATCTTCTCAAACGTTAAAATAATGCTACTCGGATATTCACACCTTTATTTCTACTTTCTATTAGTAATACAGATTCGCTAAAGCATCGATCAATAAAATGGGTAAGTGACGTTAATAATACAAATGAGAACATTTAATAGAAATTATGTCAAATAATATGTTTTAGATTGTAACTATTTGTAAGCTATTATTTATGAATTGTAAATAGGAATATTAAAATGCAAAAAGAGCTTTGCAATGATAGTTTCACTTCCTATACATTTGAATGATGATGCATTCCATTCGAGTAAATTTCCCTCGTAAATCATTTTGTATGCAATTCTTCTTACAAACAACAAATACCGATATAGATTAAACATACGAGTAATTGATCCAAATTACAATAAAAATATATGTGTGTGTGTGTGTGTTCAATTAATCGAACAAAATTTAAAAAAACGGGATTTGTTATTTTTTTGCTCCACTGATAAATTAAAATAAATATAAAATGTAATGTAATCGAAAATGACCAGACCGAAATTCAAATTCAGGTTTTCTACTTTTCAGACTGCACCTTTGACCATGCAATTACGTAGAATTTGGATGGATTCTTTATTGTTCGTTCATGAATTATTTTATATTTTATTTCAAGATAACGTGGTATATATAAGATATTTATTAATCTTTGAAGGTACATATGCCTACCCCGGAAAGTGGGGAAAAACGTGCATGGCTAAGACGCTGAATCACGATTTAGCCGAAAAGTCTGCTGTCGAGTGACGAACTCGTAACGGCGGCTTGCATTGCAAGCTTTACAAATGCGTACGGCGCGTCATGTAAACTGATGTAAACTGGCCGGTGGTGCATGCCACGTTGGTGCGGCAAGGGCACGACGGGTCACGCGAGGGCCTCTAAGACGTCCAAGTAGTCGGCTTCAACGTGACGCGAGAATGGCGTGTAATTTTCAAATGAACCATTCAAAACGCATATAGATGGGTCTACCATAAATCACGTCGTGCAGCAGAATGCGTCACATCCGGCACGATCCCTGTACTTCACGGGGAGGCAAACGCTCTGATTTCTTTTCTGTTTCTTTTTTTTCGCTTTGTTCGAGCGATATATCATGGGGGTTGGAGAGAAGGGGCTAACAGTAACTACTCCTTTTGTATTTTATATTACAAGTCGTATGCTCGACTATAAATTGCAAAAAAAAACCCTAAGTTTAATTAATTAATTAATTAAGATTAATTAATTAAGAGATGTTCTCGCGTATACATTCTGGTAATCGTCACACAAATCGCGTGATACACAGCGCGAGTAGAATCCTTCACTTATAGTTTACCTCGCGATGTTGGCGATTGCATCGGCATATAAGTTATTTCCAGAGAGTTGTAATATACAAGAGTATCTCTCTATCCGGGATTGCCATCCCTTCGTTTACCATCCCACACCGAATCAATCGCACATCGGGGTTCGCTGCGCACCGTTTGGCACTCGATGAAGCGGCGAGGATACAACGATTGATAAATGGTCAATCGTTGACGTATGCCGTAGTCTCCGCTGTCCGCGACCGTCACGAACAGCTGACCAACGTTTTGGTAACATATGGTCGGACAATATTCTCTCGTCCTTATTGCACAGGCTGGACATTAAACCTCCGTGATTTCGGATCAAGATGCGCGACGACTGGCTCGATGAACATTGCTTTCACACAATGATGAATACAGCAGGAAGGGTGGCGGCTTGGAGCCCAAGGAAGATATGCACGAAAAGCAGAGAGATGTTCAATCGCTCGTTATATCATATGATCTACTTTCGTGTATATACAACGCGAAATTTTCTTTCTCTTGATATTCATTTATCTTTTATTATTACTAATCAAGATACACTAAAAAATAATCTATATATTTATATTAATTTAATATAAAAAAGAAGCTTCATTTAACACTTGACTATACCTATAATATAACATTTTTGTGCAGCTAGCTTCTCTCCCATCGTGCAAGAATAAAAAATGAATGACTTATAAACTGCTAATAAACTTTGGAATCATCAGATAAACTAAAATTGATCTCATGCATCAATGTGCGCAGAAATTTAATTCTCTCTTCTTTCATGATCTATATATATAATCAAATTTAAAATAAAACAGAAGGGATTTTGTGCGGTAGAACTAAAATAGCTATTCGCTATTGATATAATTTCAATTTCGAGCTTTATTCTTGCATGAGAGAAGTTGAATGAACATTTACCTTTCCCTCTACAGAGAAAATTAAATTCCTATCCACAGTAACGAGATCAAAATGTTTAGTTAGCGGAATTCCAAAGTTCATAAATAGTTTATAATTCTAAGTATATTTTTCATATTTATTCATAGATCAATTATACGAGGATATAACGCGATATCATTGCATCAAAAGCTGTGCAGCACGCATATATATTTATGTGGCAAGATAAAATACGTTTCTTGAGTTTTTATCTTTGACGGCCATAGGTCGATTTCAGCAAATGCTGCAGATGTATGTTTCAAGATTACTTGAATGCATCATTGTTATCTATAAATACACATCAGATCGGACATTCTAAGTTGTAACGGTGTACCAGAATGTCGATCGCGATCTTCCGATACCATTGCTTAATTCATCATATCTAATATTTACATTAGATATAAACATTACTACCGCAATAAGTCGTATTATAGATCAACCTAAGCAATATACGATACAGATGCACGAAGATCAAAACTTTCAGCACACAATATGCTCGAGAGATATATATCGAGTAAAATGTCACTTTGTCATCGGTGATCTTTAAATTTCTCCTGCAAATGCGAAACTTCCGTGATTCCCGAAATAAATTTACAAGCAAGCTTAAATTCGATATCGGTAGAGTATTTCCAGATTCAGAACTTAAGCCGGGTTATTTATAAATCCTTCGTACGAAACCGTTTCGTGCCGTTATAATGTCTGAAAGGCTATTTTCGGTACAAAGCTATAATAGCGTGAGTGTGCTCGTAAAAAGGCAATATTTTACGGCAAGGATATCCTGACCCTGCAGTTTCTGGAGCGAGACGTAGCATAAAATGCACGCCGACAAAAAAATTGCGTTTACCGATAATTGAATGTTTGTATACTTCGCGTATACAGATACGCGTGCCTGTCAGATATGTTATGTGTGTATGATATATGCCTTAGAAAATACCGGAATGACGATGGCAAAACACCGGTCTGGCAACGATTCGATATTTCTTCATCTGTCATTAAGTTTTTTATATGCACGTTTATTAAGTCACGATAGTCGGAATTGATTAGTGGCAATTCTTAATAGCGACAAAACGAAAAATTCGCTACTATACTTTCCAGCGCGGACAGTCTCTCCCAAACAATATTTTATATCCTGTCAAGTTGCACAAATAGAACGTTCTTGTCACTGAGATTAATTGAGGAAGGATTACGTAGCGTTTGCATTGCAGCTAATGAGAACAGTTAAAATGTATTAAATTATATAATTTCGTTCTGGATTAATAGTTAATAAAATTGTGGCTCGTAGCTTGTAAAAATCGAATTATGTGTAAGTATCAAAATCATATAATTAATTATCTTTTCTTTATGAACAGTAGTATGCTGAGTAAGTACATGAAAACAACAGATAGAAACTTGATAAATGTGCATAATATTTCAACATAAGCTCTAGCATTCGCATTAAGTAACATTGGTGCTAAAAGTAATGATCACGCCGCTGAAACAGAGTTAAATCTATTTCAGCGGCGAGATCATTAGATCTTAACACTTTTAAGCTACACGGTCACTGTGGTCAACCCATGAGAAGAAAATTGGACGATTGCCCGAAGACAGTGTTCCGAATGGCACTGTCAACATATATAACGTCAAGTTAAATGTCTGGAACTCTAGTGCATTTCTTCAATCAAATATAGCTTCTAGTCCGTAGCGCATGTTTGTATTTCATATAAAGCGATAACTGTTCATTCACAGTTAATTACAGCTTTGTAATAATAATAATAGTAATAAAGTTTTTTCTGTGAGCAGTTTCGTTAATTAAACATGCAATACATGAATTTCACTCTGATCGGACAATTATATAGATATATTAAATACACATACAGTGGCCAATTATTTCGCAGAATTTTATTTTGGTGAACGTGTTTCTTGAGCGAATATATTTTCGTGAGGAAAATACGATAGACGCGATCGAGATTCACAATACAGGATTTATACATAGCAGCTATCTTGATCCGATCAGTTCACAAATGCGATTTAGTACGTATTATCGTGTAATAAAAGCGGTATTACCAGTGCTACCCGTTCCCGTTTTGAATGATTTCGTTTCACTTAACATTCATCGAATTCCGTATAAATCATGACGACGCGTTTAACGTTCCGTATTAAAACGATCGCGTTCCGTATTAAAACGATAGCGTAGTCAGATGCGAGCTTCAGAAGGATAGATCTAGATAGTTGAACGAAGTGATAAATTTACGGAAGATTATCGTAATAAGTAGGAAGCAATCTGTCCATGTGCACAAATGTGCAGAAGCATGCATAACAAAGAAAGAGAAAGAGGAAAAGAAGGATCACTGTGTGTGAGGTGTGCTTCATCAGCAACGCTGACTAGCTCGTCGTTGAGCTGACGCGTTAATAAATAGCTTGCACATTGGTTACATAGATTATATAGATAACTACTGGAGACACGTTTCTTCAACAAGTATGCAAGCGAAATTGGATGTATATATCGCGAGTGTTTTGATAAGCAGCAGGCTCGACATAATAGTTCAATTACTTGCGGTGCCAGTATACACATCTAATGAAAAATAATTCGATAGTTGATTATGCAATTATGTGATTTTTATATATTTAATAATTGAACTCTAGATTTATTTTTATTTTTATTTTCAGGAATATTTTAATCCTTGTTTCGAATTGTGCGCTTATCTTTTCTCTTTTTACCCGTACATGTATTCGCGCGTTTTAAATCTTGGGCGATTGCGGGTAGCAACGTACGAGCAAATCGTAGCATTTGTGCATACAACAATTAGGTATGCAGAAAAGCTACTTTAGGCCGCGCGTGCCCAGCATGACAAGTAGCGATATCCTTTCCTTCTGCCGGACTTTCAGTAATAAATCTGTATTAACAAGGCATGCTGCGATAACGTGCCATTATGCGCGTTAACTGTATGCATACATCATACGCTGCGGCGGAACACAAATCAAAATATCGAGGAAGCTTTCATCATGTTATAATCATTTAACCATATATTAATAATGTAATCTCTATGGAAATATGTAATTAACGAACGTAATGCAAATCTGATTAAAGAGAAAGAGGAACAGAGAAAAAGAGAGAGAGAGAGAGAGAAACGTTGCTAAAATTAATTGGTTCGAATTGGTGATGAAGCTGATGAATCCAAGAACAATGCATGATATCATAGTATTCACACTTGGCTTCTTAACATAGAATTTAATTTGCATCTCATCTAACGATTTACGCGTCGATCTGAATACGGTGTTCTTTGTAAATATCGCGAGTATAGACAAAACGTCAGTTGAGCAAGACATAAAAAATATGATCTTGAAACGATAAAACAACATCGTAGAGAATTTTCGTCCCTTAATTCATCAGCAAAGAGAAATGTCATTAAATATAGATACCGTTGTGTCGTAACAAGACCATAAAGTATTCTCGACCTTAGAATACTATGGAGACTTGAATGTCGCGAGTAATTCTAAGTCATACGTAATATATCTAACGTTTCTATGCCTAATGTACCGTCTGATATTTGCTCCAAGAAGAAATATATGACTATGGGGTCCCAAATAGATTACTTCTGCTTGGTACGTCGACATAAATCTGTTTCTCGTATATACACAAGCGTCTTACGCATATTTTCAAATAAACGTACATATTCTGTACATTAACCCATGTGTTACAAACGCTATTATTGTACGTATCGGGGACAAAAAGATTTTTTATTTAACCATGTATTGAATATATTATAATAAGGTAATTTCTATGAGAATACGGAATTACTGAACGTAACTTAAATCCGGTTTTCTTAATAGGGAAAAAAAAAGAAAATTCTAAACATTACAGGACCGTAACTCGTGACAACTGACAACTATGTAC
Source organism: Temnothorax curvispinosus (assembly GCF_003070985.1). Taxonomy (NCBI): domain Eukaryota; kingdom Metazoa; phylum Arthropoda; class Insecta; order Hymenoptera; family Formicidae; genus Temnothorax; species Temnothorax curvispinosus. The sequence continues at coordinate 902,117 of NW_020214527.1, forward strand.
TCGTTATATTTATAAGATGCATGTTCATTTGCAGTAAAAAGTTTAAGACACCGCAGATATAGGCGATACTTCGCATACCACATACAGGTGAACGGCATGCACAAGCTGTAATTTTGCGCTCGACTATGTGCAAAGACGTCATTGATTGCTAATTTTGCATCGTGCGACATTTGCAGTATTTGTGTGAAAACAGCACTATAGGGAAAATTCGAAAATAAATATTTGACTGTTGTTTTGTTTGACTGATCGAATTGTAATTTAAACAAGCGAAAAAGTATCGTTAAGTTCTGTATGATTTTGCAATAGCATGATTACGCAGAATAGCAGTCCAAAAAGTAAAAAAATCCAAATTCGATTTCCGGATCAATCACGTCTGACACATTATAACTCTACATTATAATTTATGTTTGTTTCGATTTGAGGCAAACAAGTGCAAAATCCCACACTTCCAAAAATTAGAATTATTTCATTTACCATATTTTTTTTAAAGTCATAATAGCGAATTTTTATTGTTGTCAAGAGAATCAATATATGCGTATATGATAAATGGAGGATCGGCAGGCTCAGACGCGCGCGGTGCAAATGTGTAAAATGTGTGAAATGTGGAATATCTAAGCAGGCAGAAGAAAAGAATGCTAGAATGCAGAAAAATCACACGCAACATTAGTGTGCCATTCGGAGGAACAATAAATCGTAATCCAATTAAAAGAAGCAAAAAAGTGTGAACAGGATAATAGTAGATAGATAAAAAATAATGATCAGTTCAAATTGGTTATCGAGTTTCGATCGCTGAACGGTGACGCTGTATATATTTTAAAGTGACACAAAAAATATACGTATCATTGCTACTAATATAATCCAAAAGAATCGCGATATCATTCATTGAGTATAAAATCGAATAATTGGTCTTCTCGCAAGATATTTTTAGAAAAGGTGAATCCCATTGTATTCCCCCTTTGCATTCCAATCATTCAAAAATGCGGCTGGAATTTTACCTGAGCGAATTCACGAACAGGTTAATTCTGTGACTGGTATATCGGGCAAATCTTTTGAAAAATTCTCCGGGTCAATGTTCCTTCGAAACTACAATACTACGTGACAAGTTTGCCGAATAAAGTGAAATAAAACGTCCACAATGAGAAATTCGTACTTACTAAAGAAGATTGTTTTCTTATATCGATATTTTTTAATCGTGTTACCGTTCTTTGAACTTTGAACTTATATTCCTGTTAGGTGTACTACAAAAGAAACATATTTTCCGCATTAATTATAGAGTTAGATTTCCGCAGTTACTCTGTTTCTATGAATGTTAATAAATAGATATTTATTATTATTATGTAATATTGCGATTTACAATAATAAGATCTGTAAAATTATTTTAAATTTAATCTAAATTTAATTAAATTTAAATTCGTCACGAATATATTATAGATATATAAGAATAATTAAATAGGTATAAAGAGAAAAATTTCTAGTTAAATATACGAAAAAAACTTTATAAAATCCATCAAGACGTTTTTATTTTTTTTATCCAATAATAAATAATTCTATCATGATATATAATATTTGTGATACGTGTAATACGTAAAATATATAAATAGCATGTGCAAAATGGATTTTTATATAGCTACTATTATTAAATTAGTTTGTATTCTGGACGTATGTGATAAATCAATGGACACGTTAAATTATATATCAAAACTAAAATAGTCTAATGGAAAACGTTCAAGGATACGCTTAAGATGCCAACAATAACTATAAACGATTCGTCCTATATTTGCACACAATCGAGACACGCGGCATCGAAGTCGTGCCAAATATTAATGTTAAATCAAGTATGATACCTTAGAATGTCGCGCATGTGACCCGGATTTTACGAATTTATTCCATATTTGGATCAGCTCTCCCGATTAATATTGAATCGATATAACACCAATGAGTTCCAGTCCGTTGGAGATTAATATCAGAGATATTCAATAGAAAATGGAATGCAAATTTACTGCCGGTGCAGCGTATGATAAATCTGTAGGTTTTCATATCACCAATTTCGGAAACAGTGAAATTCACGTTTGACCACAAACCTCCATTTTCGCCTAAATCGAGACAAATGTATCGCGCGCTTTTCCGTAGTATCTCACTATCAGATTTGGAAGTAGATAAATGGATACACAAGAAATCATTTACTTATAACCTAACCTGAGAGAGATAGCTCGTACAAGACATGCGAACAATAGCATATTGACACATCAATAACATTTTGAAAAACGCATTAAAGGACATAAAATATAAAATAAGAAAATATATATGAGAAAATATACAAAGGAACATTTTTATTCCTGTTCTTCTACTTAGCTCTTCTTTTCTATTAAGAAAGATAAAGTCTTAGTAAGATAAAGTGGTCTAAAATTATATATTATCTTATTTACGTCGTAATATACGAGAGAATTTCGTTTAATTAAGACTAATGTGCGATGATACTTTTGGAGTAATCTCACTACACATTTCCTTTCATAATAAAAAAATATTTTAATACATAAAAATTATCTTATCAAATAAATATTTTTTGAAATTGAAAGAAACAGCTTCGCGCAATGAAAATTCGTATGCAATGATCAAAAGTTTTTAAATCATATTCTTCCGAAATAGAGATCCATCCCGCGGTAATTACAAAACTACATGTCAGCTATATGTCAAATTAAATCCAAATCGATTGCCAGCAGACATAGCGCGGCTCTTCTTTTTCTGCTTTTTCTCGCATGCGCGCTCATTAATATGAGTTCTAGCGTGTTGTAACCGTAACAATGGCCGAACCATTAAAGGGCTCTTCAAAATAGTTTGCCGGAAAACCGCGGCTATACGTTTATTCGCCCGATACATCGGCGCGCGGCTGGACGAATCCGTGGATCCTCGAGACAGGTCCCCGCAATGAATAGCGCGGATGTGAAAGCACTCACGGTGATTTATACGGACCTTTGTGCTCGCGTGCCTTCCGTCACGGATCTATTTTTGGCTCTTTCAAATGATACGCGAAATAATTTTCCACCAGGCCGTATTGCCGCCGCGGCTTCCTCGCGCCGGAAATAGAAGAACCAGAGTATTTCACGAGCACGCGAACGAGCGAGACGAGTCGCGAAATTCGCGAGCTTGTTCTAATGTGTGTGTCCTCTCGTTGTCAAAAAGAATCTCGTATCGTTTAAATCTGACATATATGGAAAAAACGGATCTCATCAAGTTCTGCTTAGCAGCGAATTTATATTTCCATTCGGAGAGATGTAATATTGTAATTCATATCAAAAAATTCAGCAAAAAGAATCAAAGTCGTATCTTCTTTAAGCCAAAATCTCCAAAGAGAAAAATATTAAGGGCTGCATATACTTAATTATGAGAGTTATTTATACCGCGAGAATGCGTTAGTGAGAACGCATCAGTCGCGTTAGATCACGATTCACATTCCACAAAGTGTTTAAGTTTCGTGATTACTAATTTTACTCTTTTAACTCACATATGAAATAATAGTTATTGTGCACTGTTCAACTGTGAGAGACCGACACTAATGTGAACAATGAATTCCGTGTTGGTTTATGCAGGTGTCCGGAAAAAAAAAACAAAAAAAGAGAAAAACTTTGTGATAAATAACCTTGTTGTATGAATGCACAATGAGTCGTTAATCATGCCATCGAGTCTTAGGTGTGAAACGCGGGTGTTAGCGATATATAAATCGTTAATACATATTCACACGAATAATTATTATAGTTTTTATTCATTCTCCGTTTCTTGGTCGAATAATTTATTGATTCCTCGCGCGAATTCTGTCTTATTGGCGTTCCTGTTCTGCGACGTTCGTATGTCAATACCGCAAGTAATTATTAATGTCGAAACTTTCCGCGAAAGTTGCCACGAAATCTAAAGGGCAATACAAATTTAGATGCACTCTCCAGACTTCAAGAATTATTTAATTTTTTAAATGCAACGCTACTCTGGATCACGTGAAATATATTTTGTCTCGATCCGTTATATGATCACATGGCTAAAATGAAAGAGCGACCGTTAATAGATAATTTTAACTTCGCGTATATATCATCAAGCGAAATTTATTTAGCGACTTCAAAAATGTAGAGACTCATATATTGCAGTTTTTACTGTTACGAAAACGTTTGCATTCTTATAATTCGTTTATCTACACGTTTCATTAGTGAACAATCGTTGACTACTTCAAACCATGTATACATTCAATTACGCTATTGTGCACAAAAGCCGTATTACGACAATTACACCATTGTGCGTTTGCTCCCTTCGAATGGATTTCACGCGTATAACTCACGCTTGTATGCACCATAAACTTCGACAACAATCAGCAACAAGCGACAACAAGCGACCGTTTAAACAATCATCTCCCGCTAAAAAAAATAGTTTAACTTTTTAGGGACAAGTTTAACGTAGTCTAAAATTTATGGAAAGTTACAATATGATCACGATACGATAGAAAACTGAACAAATCGGTCGTTTGAATGCGTATCAAATCGATTTGAGAGACAAATCCTCGTTTCGAATCATTCAGTATCAACGAATTGAATAAATATATATAAATATACGTCATACGTATTACGCCAAGGAACAGTGTTAATCGCGGTGTTAAATCGTGATGCAACTATCTTTTCGCTCGTTCACGTGATTCATGGCTCTGTTTGGCGAGTAAAGAAAATCAATTTTAATAATGTGAAGATTTCCGTGATCACATCGCAACTTCGCACACGTGGCGCATGTGGCGATCGAAGTTTCCTTCCGGTTTGGAAAATGTTTCTCGAGTGTTTGAAAGTTTCCAGGGAACATCATACGAGCGTTCCTCGTACGACGATCCTTGGCCGTAACGTCTATTTGCGTCTATTGACATGTGTCGGCCGCGCCGCTTTTTTATGACTGCTCCGCCGATATTTACAATTGGATACTACGAATCCGGACGATTCGTTTCGCGACGAAAGAGAAAAAAACAATAGTACGCGTGAAAGAATTTAGACTCCGTCGACAGTTTTCGATTTGACATCAAATCGGCAAAGGAAGAGGAACATCCGTTCCAGCTGCGAGGTTTAGAAAAAGCCAGTCACGTTGCGTTAATGAACAAACACTAGAACAATCATGGCAATTCCATCAGAACGACGGATTTCAAATTTCATTACAGAAATGATTGTGCTTTTGTTGGAATTTAATGTTGACTCTTGTCGAGATAAAAAAAGAATTATATATATGTCAATTTATTTTCCTTTAATTTCGAAATTGTCTATATAGGATGTCTATATATACTAAAATAATGCTGGTTGTCTAGTGTTAACAATACTATTAACCTTTCTTCATATCATATAGTGTGATCGTGACAATGCATATAAATCGCCTTTTGTCACATGTTAGAAACAATTACAATTGCGGGAGTAACGCGTCGAAATAAGGGAATATCTAATATAACCGACGAATAATTTAGATCGAAAATAACTTGGGTCGCGGAAGAAGGTAAAAATACTCTCGAAATTGCGGCTTGATTCAAAGCGTCGCGTCTAACTTAAGTGACGTACACATACATATATCAATGTCAGAACCGGCACACTTTACTCGACTACGTTACCCCCGTTAACGATAAACGTACGAAGAGAGCGTTTCGAATTTCGATTAACAATTACGCAAAGCGGCGCGCGTACGTACCAGCGGGTTCGGTTGTCCGCGAGCAAAAAAAGAAAAGGGGGAAAAAAGGAAAAATAAAAAGACTTACTTATACGCAGAGAAGATCCAGCCAGCGATCTCGGACTTTCATCGGCAACAACGCTGCTTCCCCGAACTCGAGCCGAACTTCGAACTCGACGACGGCGGCGTCTCCTTCTCGTCCTCCGGTGACGCGGAACTTCGATCCGGTGAAATTCGGACGCGCCGATCGGTGGAGAGAACCAGGAACGAGCGCGAATGCACGTGGCGGTGGAACGACGCGATACCGCCACACGATAAACGGATCGACTCGGTCGCGACGCAACACGCAACCTCAACGCGCGACGGTCGCAACCAGACTGAACTCACTGAACCGACTGAAGTTCGCCGCCGGTCCGCCGCGCCGTCGCCGCCACCGCTGCTCCGGCTCCGACCAGCCTGGAAACAGCTGCTCCTCCTTTCCTCCTTCTCCTGTCCCCGTGCCAGAAAACTGCGCGAGGCCGATCTCGGCCTCGCCGGGGTCCTACGGCGAGGCGCAAAGTGCATCTCTTTCCGCGAGAACTGACGCCTTCTCCCGCGAAACCGGTGTCCTGGCGGGTGGCCGAGAGCGTCTCGCCGTTGATTTATCGGCGCGGAAGAGAGATCGGCCGCACGCGCGCGCGCGCGGAGAAACTTGGAAATTTTGCGACAAACAGAAACTTTTTGTCACCTGCTTTTTTTCCCAGGATCTGTCACGCAGACTCAGAGACGTGGGTAGATTCTCGGTTTCGAAATTCCGGATTGGAAACGACTTCCGAATGTCGATCCTGTCCTCTCGCGTTCTACGTTCTACCGCTTGACTTGACGCCTTCGTTTCAGAGTAAACGCGTGACTGACGTGAAGATAGTCGCGTTCGTTTTTTGCGATTCTCGGAACGCATTCGATATCCAAATAGGAGAATGCGGTTTCCGAACGTCTAGAAAACTAGTTTCTCTAATTAGATATCGAATGCGTCGGGGACTTATTTAACTAATATTTTCACGCCAAATGTGCATACGTAAATTATTTAAATTAGACAAGTATAGATAACTTCAAACTTGTTTATTTAGATAACGTATGTACATGTATACGAAATATGATATAAAGTTTTGGTATTCGATTATAAAAATTATATAAAAATAAGGTAGCGAATTGCGACTATTATTTATTGTAACGCGCAGTTGCTCTATCCGCGAACAATTTACGCGTTCAATAATTCCGACAATTTAGTTCTCGAGTTGAATTCTCCTCATTCTATTCTCATGTAGAGTTTGTTATTGCAGCGATCTAAACGCGTCAGAACTGATATAATTCCCGGCTTATTATCCCGTACTGATTCTAGAATCGCGCGCGAGAATCTCTAGCATATCACTCACGCGATGTCAATAAACGGTGTCACTCGTCCACAGCGAGAGAATCTCGCGGGGGGACGCGGATGCATATCGCGGCCGGATATTCTTGGATCGCGAAAACGCAACGGACGACACGGAGAGTGGGAGTCGAAGGGAACGAATCGCGTTCATGAAAAACGGGGGAATATTTCCGGGAAACGCGCTAATAATCGTAAAGCGCTCCGACGCGGAAATATTCCCGTAAATTTCCGCTTTACGTAAAATAATAATGGTGACGGTATATCAAAGTCACACGAGCAGCTTTTAGCGAGAATTAGTATCGAAAACGGCACGTACGCGGCCGGCGCTCGACGGGGTAAAATATCCCTCTCCTGTATTATATATATAGATATACGTATTCCAACGCGCCGGGTGTTTCAATCGCCGGGTGAAGGACGGGCAGGAGAAGGACGAGGAGAGAGCTTTTATTGCCCGGCTTTTATTAACTGACGGGCGCTACGTGTGTCTGTCTTGCTATTACTTACGCCCGCATGACCGGCACGACGTCGTAACCCACCTGCGCGCCATGACGCGCCACTTTCGCGCGTCCCGAGATATCGCTGGGTCATGGACGCGCTTTAACCCTTCCCTTTAATCTCCCTTTTACCTCGTTAAATGGGGACCTTTATCGCGCGCGCGTTTACGGAACTCGCGCATCAGCCATGGCGCGTGACCTCCGCCGAACTTTGCCAGAAATTCGCGTCCACAGATCCGAAGCTTGACCCGAGTCTTCCGGACTCCAGTATTTCGGGCTCGACGATAAGCCGAAATTTCGAGGGAACACCCTAAGCGTGATATGCTCGATTATCGGCCCTCGTGACACGCCGAAGCTCGAAGGCACGCCCGAGGAAATAGGAATGCCGGCAGTCGCCGTGGCTTCGTAAAACCGCGATAATACCACGATGGTATTCCAACATTTCCAACATGCGCATGAGATAATAAAAGAATGCCGTTACACCCAGTTACACCTAAATTTGCGCGCGAGTCGCGGCATATTTTGTGCGCATATGCCTCGTATCTAGATATTCGCGCATCGTAACTACTGATTATTTGATAATTATTTGGTAATTTAATAATAATTAATTTCTTATAATAATTAAAAAATATATGGTAATAGTAACAACATATACGTATAACAGTATATCTTATAATATGTATTATTATTATGACAAATTATATATATTATATAATTGTTATCAATAACTATGGCCGTGTCCACCCGAACCTCCGCTAGCTAATCCGCTAGGTAGCAATTGAATGTGATTCGTTCTTTCCTTTGGATCCAACCAATCACACTTAATTGTTACCTAGCTGCTTAGCTAGCGGAGGTTCGGCAAAACGCTATAATGTATGAATATTAAATATGAAGTGCACCCTCAAATATGCCCCGATATGTGGCTCTTTTGACAAAAAAGGTTGAGCATCCCTAATCTAACGAGCGTGTGCTTCTCTAATTCGCGTTCTGAAAGAGATAGAATGGATCAAAAATAGAACTCGGTTTGAAGAAGTACTAATATCATGAAACGAATCGTTTCGCCGATTAACGAACATGGCGAGGCAAATCTTGCTCGTTAACATCCGTCAAATATCCGGGAAATCGTTCATCCGCCTTACGTAACGCGTTGCAGATGAATTAACCTTTACAAGTGCATCCGAGGCATTTTTATCAGCACGATATTTATTTTATCGAGCTAAAATCAATGAAGTGTCAAGAACACACACGCCACCGTGCGCTCCCCCGTCCGTCGATCGTTGTTTGTAATTGAAAGAAAGTTACGCACATGAACTTTGCTATTTACGCATGAAAGTACATATACATGCTGACATGCATAAAGGCACGTGTCAGTCTCGTTAATCCTGCATTATATACTTGTTTGAGGTTTCTTTAACGTAATTATACTCACGTGAGAATCAGATGTCGAATCGATGATGCTTTATCATACATGTAATGTTTCTGTCGTATTAAAATAAATAGAAATATTTATATCGTTAATCAGAAAATAATAAAGAAGAGATGTAAGAAAAATTTTTATTCAGAAGCAATGTACATATTACTCGACTATTAACGTACGCAATTAATAAAATTAAATAATCGTGCGATTAATAATAAATTAATACATAAGAAATAAACATATAAAAATATATGTATATTTCACATTTATATCGAAACCCGTATATAAATAAAAAGTTTTCATATATCACGAATAACAAATAAAGGATGGATATTCGAATTGAAATTCTTTTGCATTATAAAAAGTCTGATGCAGAGACGATCGAACCGAAGGCAGAATCGAAGGCGTAACATACATATACAATGTTAAAATTTCTTGGTGGGCTGGATAAAACGGCAGCCGAATTCGACCTGCGGACTGTAGGTTTGGGGACCCTAATTTATAATTAAATAAAGGTAGAAAGTTTTACTATGTGAAGTTAGTAGATAATTTCTAAAGCTGAGGTATATTTTATGCTGGGTCTACAATGCGACTCGCATTGTAGACCCAGCATTACATCTCACGCGAGTAACGTAAGGTCGACACGTGTATGTTTAATGATACACGAAAGAATAGACGCCAAGGATACGATCGAGTCGCGCAATTTATTTCCGGCCGCGAATGCTAAAAGCGCAGAAAATCACTGCTGAAATAAATAAATCTGCAATTAATCCCCCCATTTTCATTTTTTTTTAAATTTTATTAAGCACGTAGTCGTGCGTCGCTCACGTGCTTCTTGCGTTTCGACATAGACCTCATTATACGAACATACGCCTTTATAACGATTAGATCATCATCGTCATCATCACCCTCGTGGCGGCACTTTCGTTTGCGCCAACCGAGACGCCGTATATCCCGGATGCAATCATTATCATTAAGAACAACCGGGCCTCGCTTCTCTCTCTCTTTTTCTTTTTCATTTACTTCTCCTTTACCTTCCGTTTGTCTTTTCCGAAGAGATACAACGACCGACCACGCGCGCCCTGTCATAGCCCACGCGACATTCATTACGACTAATCGGCCCTTCAAATAGTCGCTCTAAACGACATGGACAATTCTCTCATTTGGAATTCCATCCGTCTTGGAATCCGTCTTTTCGCATATGATTTTTATTATGTACGCACAACGAGATCATATTGTCTAGTTAATCAAGAAAATTTAGAAAGATTTGACCTGTAGGAAACAGCAAGAAAACGGCTTAATTTTATTTCGTAAATATTCGAATTTGCAATTTAGAAAAGTAAATATTAAATTTGATTAAATTTAAATAGACTTTATGGTTTAACTCGTTAATGTTTGCTGTCCTTTTTAGATCTTAGCTATATCTTCTATGCGTAGAACAAAACTTTGATAATTACGTATTGAAAATAAAAAAAAGTAAAAGAAAAGCGAGAAACTGAAATAAATTTACGCCAAATATACATGTTGAAGTATATACTCATATTCAGAGCGTACATATTATTATATTTTTTAAATTTTGGATACAAAGAGATTTTCATATACATTTGCTTAATTATTTACATCATATTTTATATATCATTTTTATTTTCACGTTGGTAGGAAAGAGACTTGTCGATAAACTAATATTTCATAATTTTCGATAACGACAATATAAGAATTAACATTAATAAATTCACGTAAATTCACATTATACAAGTTACGTTATAAAGGGTACATTATCGTAAAGGTGATTTCTACACTTATATATAAAATATAAAATTACTTTCTCGCTTATACGTTGTTTGTTATTACAGTCTCACAGTCTATGATCACACTATATCTATTTAATGTATCGTATAACTATCCATTTCTAAAATAATATAAATTACAATTATTACAAATACTATTTTGTCGTCTTGGATACCATCCGTTTCAATCGCATTGTATAAGAGACTCCACAAATTTTCATGACTACTATATAATTGAATAACCTAATAATATAAATATTTTTCAAGATTTTATTGCAAGTACATCTTCGGTAATATCACTATTATGACTATAATGAATCAAAAGCAAACATTTCCTAGTTACATATAAATAGACTAAATACTGTTATATATGTATCTAAGCGAAATTACTTCATATCCAAGCTATGCGATTGATAATATACATATAAAAAGAAAAAAACATCTTATATCACCAGCACCATTTTTCAGTTCTGCATCTAGGAAAGTATATGTATGAGTATATATATATGTTACGGTAAAAGCGCAAAATTCAGTAAATGTATACACTTACAAGAGCTCTAATAAATATGAGTGTAGTGAGATAGAAGGGTAAAGAGTGCACAGATCCCTACTTAAAAAAAAGAAAAAAACAAAACTAATGTAACCCAATCCAATCTGTATCATTGTGATAATAATAATGTTGCTTATTAAAAGATATAAATTTAAAACATAAAATTTAGTAAACGTATACATTGACTAGTAAAAGCATATATTGATTAGTAAGCGTATACATTTACCGGTTCACGCTTTTACTGTGACATATATACAAATATGAGATAAAAGAGAAAATATTTCCCGATCTAAAGTCAATGTACAGATATGACGATATAGATCAACAGACCACGTTATTTTGCAATAATAAAAGAAAGAAAAATAAATAGTATAAAATATATTAATACATAAATTATATTAATGTATCATTAATATATTTAGAATATATATTTAGAATTAAAAATAATAAAAAGGAGGAGAGCAATTGAGAGGGAGCTATGGAAAAAGTCATGGAAAAAGGAATATATTTTAAATTATTGCTTCTATGTGACATATGTACCTGATCGGAAGAAATTCGAGAGACTGATTACTTAAATGATCGCATATCGTGTGTGTATGTGTGTGTATGTTAATTGCTACATAAATTATGTAAAATTCAAATTGGACGGGGATTTTTTGGCACATACTGGTCCATAGCTTAATGGCACTTTCACGCCACTTCTGAAAGTGGATACATTAATCGTATCATTACACTTGAATCCCTAAAGTTGTTCTACAATATCGTGATCGTTTTTGTAAGAAGACTGTTTAAAACTATTTTTTTGAGAATGTTTTGTCCTTTGTAATTCCTTTGCGAAATACACTATGGTTTTCTTCAGGCCTTCAGCCAAAGGGACCTTGGGCTCCCAATTTAAATATGTTTTGGCTCTGCTAATATCCGGTCTTCTTCTCTGCGGGTCATCCTCGACCGCCGCGAGTTCAACTATTTCACTGGTAGCACCCACCAGGTCCTTTATTATACGCGCAAATTCTGAGACAAATTAGAATGTTAAACTTTAATAAATATCACAAACAAATATCGGGAAAAACATGATTAAAATGACAAGCGGCTCTTACTTTCAATTGTATGCTCCACAGGATTTCCGATATTCACAGGTAAGGTGTAATTAGATGCCATTAATGCTACCAATCCGTCCACCAGATCGGAAACGTATTGAAACGATCGCGTCTGTTTTCCACTGCCGTAAATCGTGATCGAATCATTTTGTAAAGCCTGGAGAATGAAGTTCGACACTACGCGACCGTCATTCATGTGCATTCTGGGACCGAAGGTGTTGAAAATTCGTGCAACTCGGACCGAGACGCCTTCCTGTCTCATATAAGCATAGCTCAATGTCTCGGCAACTCGTTTTCCCTCGTCATAACATGCCCGCGGACCTATGTTCAACAGTACACCAATCATCAAAACGCCTACGCTACACTTTAAAGAAAAATCTATATTTACATCGCACAGATTCTTACCGATGGGATTTACGTGACCCCAATAAGTCTCTGCCTGCGGATGTTCGTTAGGATCCCCGTACACTTCCGACGTGCTCGCAATTAACACTCTTGCACCGACTCGTTTCGCGAGTCCTGAAATACCGTCAACAACAATTACACAATGTTATCTCGAACATCTTCTCATTTTCAAATTCAGCCCCGTACGGCTAACTCACCAAGCATATTTATCGTGCCCAAGGTATTAGTCTTGATCGTTTTCACGGGATTCAGCATGTAGTGCGGCGGACTGGCCGGGCTGGCGAGATGATATATCTCGTCGACCTCCAGATACAACGGCCTCACGATATCGTGATGCACCAGTTCGAAGTTCTCGTGACCGACCCAGTGTTCCACGTTCCGCTTTCTGCCGGTGAAGAAATTGTCGACGACTATCACTTCGTGCCCGGCGAGCATCAGACGGTCCACCAGGTGGGAACCGACGAAACCCGCGCCGCCCGTCACCAAAATCCGCTTCCGGTTCTTGTAGTTCAGGAACTTCACCGTCGGGAAGTCCTTCGCCACTCCGTTCTTAATCGCCGCCTCCAGATGCTGAAGCTTACCCTCCAGCTCGCGGATCCGAACCTTCGCCTCCTCGATGTCCCTGATGTCTCCGTCGGCCGGCTCGTCCTCGACATCGCGAACCTTCTGCGTTGCGACCTCGACGAGCTCGTTCTTGTCACCTAGACTAGCTTTATTTCCGCCGAGTACGGCGCGGTGTCGGCCGCGATTGAAAGATCTTTCCTCTTCCGTGGTCACCAGAGTTTTGTAAAAGCCCAGGACTGTTACAAGTGTAGAAAACGATATTACAAATCTGGGATTACACAGACCTGTTTTTTTATATATGCATTAATTTTTAAATTTTTAATTTTAAATTACAATAATTACATTTGTCATCGTAGTAATAAGCAAAAGAATTGTAAACTTATGCAAGAGACGTACTTTTTCTTTACAGATAAAATTGGATATAAATATATCTTACAAATTGGTTTGGAAAAAATAACATGGAAGACACGCACATAAAATTCGCATCGTCCATCGAATTATTTTCTAAATAAATTAATTATTAAATTAATTAAACAAATTCTTATAGGTGCCATAAATTAATTAAATAACTTCTTACAGGTGCCACAATATTTCAGCAAAATTCTTAGACTGATAAAACGGTAAACTTTTTGCTTTTCGTTTTAATTTTTTCATTTAATTTTTTTATCGTTCCTAATGACAGTCTACTTGAAATGGACCGCAGGCAACCGCAGCAGCTAATGCCCAAAAGATTTGCTCGCTCTACTACTGTCTACTACCACAATTGTCTCGCTCGGCATTCAGGGGTGCTCAGCCAAATGTTACATAATTACGCAAATTTATACATGCCGCATACATTCGCGCTCTGAGAAAGCTGTCCGATCGCCACTGATTAAATATTAATATCAATTAATTCTCGTTGTTTTGATATTAGTTAATCGTTTTAATAAATTAAATATTAATTATCTTGTTTACGAAAGAGTGGAAGAGTGGTCTTTTATTATTCGCGTTCAGTTACTCTTGTCTATATTTATGTACCGAAATTATGAAATAATCGAGACTAGTCAACATTGAAGTAAAAAAGCACAAGCCACTCCGCTCCGTTTCGTAATGAATTTGATTGAAGTGGAAAGTTCGGTTATCGATAAAGTTACACAGATTATATCTCTCGATAACGACGCGATCGCGACGTGTTGATCACCGGTGGTTAATTAAGGCAGTGATCCAAACTGTAAAAGGCTTTTATCGACGTTACGCGCTTCAACTTGCACGGAGGCAAAAAAAAATACCGAGAAGTTGATTAAAAAATACTCGCCCTCCTCAATTTAACGGAAAAAATCATCCTTGCAACGACTTGTAACTTTCAAAGAACTTTCGATCGCATGTTTCGTTTATCGGAGTTAAGGTCGACTTTTATCGAGTTTTATACATGACGAGATAAACGCATGAAAGGCAATGTTAAAACACTTTGCTATTTTTACAACACGGTATACCAGACCTCTAGCATATTTACACGGCAGTGGAGCGCTAACGAAACTATACAATTATCGTTACGTAAACGTAACACGTAAACATAAATTAAAAAAAAAAAAGAGATTATACTGAACAAACAAATCACAAAAAAGCGACCGGGAAAGGGGGAAGGGATCAAGGGATTCGAGGAGTCGCCTGACGTCAAATTTGCGGGAATTAAAAGCGGGGAAAAGCAAACAACGAGACCATGCGAGATCGCAATCGCTCAATTTTATTGCACGTCCCGACGCGACGTATCGTGGCGTATCGGCGGCGAATAAATCTCGCGGCGCGGCGCAGAGTCGGGGTCGGGGACGAATAATCTCGAGCTGACGGTGCCCTCCGTTCGAGTGAGGGGCGTGAGGGGGCCCCCTCGTTCTTGAGGGCGCTCCGAGGGACCTTGGCTCCTCCGTAACCCTATCCGTGGACTCACCCAGCAGCACGCAAACCGCGAAGATCGCGATCTGCTTCATCTTTCGTTGCGTGACAACCATGCTTTAAATTCGCACATGACTCGCTCCGCGCTCGAATTATCGCGTTTACGTCACTCCCGTCGCGGCACGACTGACCCTGACAACGAGCGTCGCGTACTCCCGCCGCGCGACACGGGATACGCGCGTCCGGAGAATCGAGCCAGTTTGGCCTGCCGATTTCAAAATATACACACGGGACCAGGGAACATAACCTCCGCGGCGCGCGGACACCGACCGAACGTGTGTGTTCGATCGCTCCGCGATGCATGCACCTGCACGCCACGCGACGTGCTCGTGCTCGTGTCGCGTGCCGCTCTCGTGGTTATTGACGCGGAGCGATCGGAGGTACGAGTGCCGCCATCTGAACGACGACACTCGGAAACTCGGAGATTTACACCCCCTTCATAATTAATAAATTATTAATTACATTAATATATTTTATTATATTATATTATTAATTTTGTAATATTAATAACATTATATGTGAATTATAATTAATTTATAAGATTAACTTTGTGATTTATTTTATTTATTATCTCAATCTATAGATGTATCCAATTTATAAATATATTTTTATTGAATATTATTGCAGATAATATATTCGAGTTTAAAATTACATTTCCATGATTATTATTATTCATGCAAGTGAAAACTATAGGAAAAATGAAGTTTTGCAGTTTTATCTGTGAAATACCTCTATCTGTACAAGAATAAAACTAATGTAAAATGAAATTAACGCTGCATAAATTAATCGAAAACCGTCGTACCGTCCGCCGTTAACCTAAAAACCTAACCTCAAAGCCTGGCGCATCCAACTGGCGCGCACGCAGGCGCAGAGTCTATTCTTCGATTGATATATAAGACTACGGCAGTACAAAGGAACATCTCGGGTGGTTTTCCTGCAGTCACGGAGTCACGGTGGCAGTGGCACTCGAAACATGGCAGACATCATCGATTGTAACTTTCCTGTTTGGGGCCTGCTGCCTAAGAAAGAGACGGGTGTCACTCAGTTTATCACCAAATATCCGGAGTACGATGGCCGGGGTGTCGTTATTGCGATCCTCGACTCGGGGGTGGACCCCGGGGCCCCGGGTATGCAGGTGAGCGCAGTCAGCGAGGGTGAATCCACGAGAGCATTGGTTATTTCGTTCGACACGCCTTCCTCAAAAGCGCTAATTCCTCTCGCCCGAAAGGACCGCCCTTTCCCCTAAATGCGAGTGCGAAGTTTTGGAGTAGTGGTAGACGTAGACTCGATAATGGATAACGTTTCTTGCCTTTTTTCTTTTTTCGTTCCTTACTGATCCGAGAATGGCCCCCTGTATCTCACCAATTATATCCTTTGAAAGATAACAGTCATGCCGTTCGTAATCCCAATGTCACATTATGAGAATTTGTTATTGACTGTCCTATTAAACTGTCAGAAAGCTGCCTGAACTTTGTCATGTCAATGACATCTTAAAATCTATTAATAAACCTGACTGAGCTTTGTCACAGTAATTTGAAATTTACAGCCACTCTCACATTATGCCATGATCTTTGTCAATATATTATTATATTTGTTCAATTAGTAAATTTTAAAGGTGTATAATTATCATTTTTTTCTTTTATGTACTGTACTCTCGGTAGCTTTTATTAAATTTGTATCTTTATAACAATGTAAAATTTTTTTACATAATTTTAATAAAAAAAATTGATATTATTATCTATAAATACAATGTATATGGGATTTAGGTGACTTCAGATGGAAAACCAAAAATTATTGAGAGATTTGACTGCAGCGGAGCTGGGGATGTAGATACTAGCAAAGTTGTTCAAGCACCAGACGGATATATAATTGGCCTGACTGGCCGTAAATTAAAGGTATGTTTATACATTTTTCTGTTACTTAGGAAAGATTGAGTTATGTATGAAAAGTCAGTGAATATTTTTTATTCATAACCTATAATGTTGCTTTTAGAATTTTAAATTGTCAGAAGTATGAGTAAACACAAATAAAAGCCATTAAACTGGCCAGTTTAATATAAAACCAACCAGATTTAATACAAAAGTCATAGCAATATATGCAAGATATAAAGATACATACATTGTCATCTCGATTGTCATATAATTTTAATTATAATGAAATATACTGTTATATTTATTACAAGAGCACACACATTATATACGAATTGCAATATTTGATGTTTAGGTTCCATCTAATTGGAATAACCCTAGTGGAGAATATCATATTGGTTTAAAGAATCTGTATTCGTTATATCCTACAAAACTTAAGGAAAGAGTGGTGGCAGAACGTAAGAAGCGTCTTTGGGATGATGGACATAAAACAGCTTTTGCAGAAGCTTCCAGACGATTACAGGTATAATATTTTTATATAATGACAATACACTAATACTTTTTATTTGTTTCCGAAATGAATAATACATCTTTAAAACTTTCCAAACAATCTCGTAAACCGAAGCATACATATATAGGATTGTATGCAGGATCTGTTGATTACAAGTCAGAGTCATTCGTCATCTCAATGTTAAATCTTTTTGCTATTAATTATCCATCTCATTCTTTGATGTTTCGAGATTTATCTATTATAAATTTTCAATGCTTTACAATGTCAAGTTGCTATTTTTCCTCTTGATGTATATATAATCATAATGTTATTGACGTATCGCAATAATTACTGGAAATCGATAGAAATATCTTTAATTGGCATTATAATTAGAATTTTAGTCCATGTGATCCAAAGATAGGAGTGCCGTGAGCATGTCAAACCATGCAATTAATTGAGGCCACTGTTTCACAACACGTCACAGTGGTCCGTATCTAATGCTATATTTGTATTTGGCAGATTGATCTGTTGTAAAGGCATTGATTCCATTATATAATATCTACTTAAGTCTGTTATAAGGACGTTACACACATATATGTGTAGTATTCTTATTAATTTTGTGATATTTTAATAGTACATAATTTAAATATTAATTTATAAGTGCAAGAGGAAAAATATTTAAAAATGTAAGAAATTGAAGATATATAAAAGTATATTATTAACAATGTAGAAAAATTTTTTATATGTTATAATTAAAAATATGTTTTATATGTCGAATTAAATTATTATAAGCAGAAGTTTTGTATCATTGTTAAAATGTTTATTGTCTTGTTTGTGTATTGTTTATTTACAAATTAAGCGTATTTTGATACATTATTAACTTTTTATTAATAATTAGCTAATTATTAATGGTAAATTATACGATGTGCGTAGGAATTTGAGAGCAAAAATCCACAATTATCGACTTCGGAAGAAAGACTGCAAAAGGAAGAATTTGAAGCTCGAGTTGAAGTATTGAACAATATTGAAAAAAAGTATTGCGACGTAGGACCTACTTACGATTGCGTTGTTTTCCACGATGGTAACATTTGGAGGTAATCCTATTCCGAGTATGTGATAAGCTTAAATATGCACATACCTGTTTGTTCGAAATCTAAGTTATTTGCATTATATTTACTTGTTTAATTTGATGCTTATTTTTTCCATGACAGAGCATGTATTGATACTTCTGAAGTGGGTAATCTGGAAACTGGTGTTTTTCTTGGTGAATATTCTGTCACAAGAGATTTTGCTCCTCTCACTCAAGAAGACCAGTTAAATATTAGTATTAATATCCACGATGAAGGCAATACATTAGAAATTGTCAGCTTATGTTGTAAGTATGATAAAAAAACCGTATTAAAGTTTTGTAAAATTAAATGTCGATTTTTCTATTAAGTTTTTTCTTTCAATTGAATTTTATTATAGCGAGTCATGGAACACATGTGGCATCAATCGCAGCTGCATATTTCCCTGATAATCCAGAATTGAATGGTGTGGCACCAGGAGCCCAGATTATTTCGCTAACTGTTGGTGATGGACGTATTGGCACAATGGAAACAGGGACTTCCGTTGTACGAGCTATGATCCACATAATGCAACGTAAGGAAAAGATTCATGTCATAAACATGAGCTACGGAGAACATGCTCATTGGTCAAATACAGGTAGAATAGGAGAATTAATGAACGAAGTTATTGACGAATATGGCGTAACTTGGGTTGCATCTGCTGGCAATCTTGGACCAGCTTTGTGTACCATTGGTAAATATAATAAAATTCTATTATTAGTTCTCTCTTTTTCATGTATACTCTCTGTTGTATCAGCTTCTTAGAATCAATTTTATTGCCTAATGCAATTTGTATTAATATTATAAATATAAAGTATATTCAAAAAGTTAATATTTTAATGCGTTATGTCTTATATCCAAATACTTTAAAAAATATATAGGAACTCCTCCAGACATCAGTTCAAACAGTATTATTAGCGTTGGTGCTTATGTGTCACCTGATATGATGGTAGCTGAATATTCTTTAAGAGAAAAGATGCCAGGCATGCCATATACTTGGTCCTCCCGTGGTCCAATGATAGATGGAGGTGCTGGTGTAACAGTATGTGCACCAGGAGGTGCCATCACCAGCGTTCCAAATTTTACTCTCAGGAAAAGTCAGCTTATGAATGGTACAAGTATGGCAAGTCCACATGTCACTGGGGCAGTTGGTATATATCAAAATTTCTTTTTACATATTGAAAGATATCTATAGGTATGATTATATAAAAATATTTTTATATTAAATTTCTATATTTCAGCGGTTCTTATATCTGGTCTTCTTGCCAAGGGTTATTTATACTCTCCTTATAGTATAAAGAGGGCTCTTGAAAATACCGCTCTTTATATACCTAATTTAGATCCATTTGCACAAGGCTCTGGTCTGTTGCAAGTCGAACGTGCATTTGATAATCTCGTCTCGTGTTGTGAGGCTCCTGAAAGAGACGTACGCTTTGCCGTCAATTGCGGTGTTAATAATTCTAAAGGCATTCATATGAGAACAGGTGTAATTGATCGCCCAAAGGATTATGCAATTACGGTTGAACCAGTATTTATAAATAGCGAAAATATAGGTAACATCGCATATAATGATATTTTGCAATTGTCCTTTTTTATTTTATTATCCTGATGTCAGAATTCTCTAGAATAAATAATATATAAAATAATGTCTTTTATGTAAACAAATTTTTGTCTTTTTGTAGATCCAGCACGCAAAATTGATTTTAATCTGAAGCTGACACTCGTATGTGATGCTTCCTGGGTCCAATTTCCAACACATCTGGATTTGATGCATATGCCTCGTGCTTTTGCTATTAGAATTGAAGCTACTAATTTACCAGAAGGTGTTCATGCCACTAGGTAAAAAAATATATTTTTTTATTGTATTAAACATTTTAAAATGATTGCAACAGTTTGTACTTACAACTTTCAGTGTACGAGCATATGACGTAACTAATATCGCGAAAGGACCAGTATTCCAAATTCCGGTAACTGTTGTCCAGCCAATGACAATACCGAAGACTGCACTTCTGCCAGACTTAACATATACAAATGTTTTATTTAAACCAAATACAATTCAGCGTCATTTTATTCTTGTTCCAGAAGATGCTACTTGGGCAGGTAAGGAGATCATGTATGAAAAAGCATGGCAAGGCTGTTTCACACGTGTAATTGTTTAATATAATTTAAATAATGTTATATATAGTATATTTCATGTGTTTTTTTTTTGTTTGAATTAGTTCTCAGATTAAAAAGCACAGAAAAGGATAAAACTGGTAGATTTGTGATGCACACTGTTCAATTAAAACCTCGTTTAGCCTGTAAAACTCTTGAAGTTAACAGAATAATCAGCGTGACATCTCAATCAGAAACTGTTCAACCATTTGCTGTTCAGGTATAAAAAATTTATATTAAGAATACATAAATACATTTTAAAAAGCTCAATTTGTATTCATTTAGTTTATGTTTTTATACATTAATGTTACCTTTATTTTTTTAGGGTGGATTAATTTTAGAAGTAGTTATCGCGAAATATTGGGCAAATCTAGGCGATATGTTTATCGATTATTCCATAGAATTTCATGGAATTCATATGATAAATGGTAATCTTACAATGCTGTCTGGAGACGGCATAAATCGCCTTGAATTACGTAGCTCTCTTCGAAATGAAGAAGTTGTACCTAACATCTCTCTAAAAACATCTGTTCAAGTCTTAAAGTACGTTTTATTTAAAATTTGCATCATATCTATAATTACTTTTACACTAATGATTACGAGATACATTTTACCATGCAATATTATAGGCCTAACGAATCGAAAATTGCTCCTTTACGAGCACGTGATATTATTCCGCCATCACGACAAATATATGAATTGCAACTAACATATACATTCCACTCGGCAAAATCAACTGAGGTCACACCAAATGCTGCATTGCTTAGTGATTTGTTGTATGAAAGCGAGTATGAAAGTCAAATGTGGATGATTTACGATTGCAACAAACAACTAATAAGTTGTGGAGATGCATATCCATCTAAAGTGAGTTTTTTAAATTATTAAATTAAATATTTAATTAAAACATGTTACAAAACGTTATATTAGATTTTTCGCGTTGAAGTATTGTAACTTTTTTATATATAATTAATATATGATATAATATTTCTTTAACGAAGAAAATATATTTAGGATTGTATATTTTTTACAATAATATAATAATTCCACGATATAAATATAGAACTTGGCTTAGTGTTTTAATTTTCGTATGAAAATAATATTAATCTGTTACAGTATACAATTCACAAATTAGAAAAGGGAGACTACACTTTGAAAATGCATGTACGTCATGAGAAAAAGGATTTATTGGAAAGATTAACAGACATGCCGTTACTTCTGAGTCAGAAGCTCAGTACACCAATTAATTTGGACATTTATGCCAATCAATCGCAAGCTATTATTGGTGGAAAAAAAATGGTTGCTGCATCTATTCCACCTGGTCATATTCTTCCTTTGTATATTGCTCCATTGTCCAACGAAAGCAAGTAAGTGTCTACATATATATCTGTATATGTAAACTTTTTTTCTTAATATTTGCATTATTGTGTTATAGATATAAATTAGTTTGACATTTCTAAATTTCTTGTCGATCATAATAATAGATATAGTTGAATATTTAGTAATTATTTGTATAAGACTAATCTCTGCAACTCTGAAAGTTATCTATAAAGAAAATTTTATAATTTGAACTGAAAACTTCCAAAATATTTATTTAAAATTTTTTATTGCAACATTTTGTATTAAAAAATTATTGATATACTAATATAGATTATTAAAAAATCGATTATTTTATATATCAAAGTTTTAACTTAAATATGCAAACTTCATCTTTACACACATATTTTTTATATTGTACACATTATGCATCATATTCATCATTGCATATACTTTACATCACATATATTAAAAATTTATGATATACATTAGAAATATATTATTTATTGATTTGTACTGTTAAATCTTTATCACATACATTTGATTTTTTTTACATTGATAAACTGTACGCTTAAAATATTCTATGCAAAATTTTATATTTTTTGTATATAAAAATATTTTGTATATAAACTCTTAATAATTTTACGAATTGAAAATTAATATCTGTTGCATTCTGGTAGTATGTTTGATTGAATGTACAATATTGTTTGACTTTAGTCAGTAATTTTTATTTGATTGCAAGCTAAATATTATTTACATGAATAATAATATTCATATAAACGTTTTTTATGAAAAAATATGTATTATACATTTTATGCATATGTATGTATATGCACATAAAGAAACGTTTATGAATATTATATTTTTAATATTTTATATATATGTAAGATGTTTATAAATTGATGTCATAAAATTTACATACATTTTCTTTCATCAATTTGGAGTCGTATTTTCCTTAGTAAAAAAGTGTTGGAAATTCTTTTTATATAAATCTTTTTAACATTAAACATTTTATATTTAATATTGAGTAACTAATTTTTATATTAAAATCTTATTGAAATAAAACGTCTTTAAATAAGGTAGTTTTATCATCATTTTTCCTTTTTGAAAATTTCTTTCTTATCTATAAATATCTATATGCCTATGAATCAATTGTAAATAAGAAAAACTGTGGACACATACACATACGCATACACGCACACACACTTGTAAGAAAACATCGATGTCAAATTGATTAAGAAAAATATATATATAAATTCTATGACATTTATTTAGAGGTATTTGATAAAATAATATATTATTTAGTGCTAAAGTGCTACTAAGATAACTTTTTTTTTATCTTACATTGCAGCACTGAAAACAAGTGAGTTTATAATACAATTTTTATATATACTTTGCATTTTTAAAAGCTTTAATTAAAATCAAAAACATTTGCTACTCAATTATATGACGACACATTTTTAAATGCATGCTGATAATGTCTATGCTTAATCAAAATATTATACACGAGGTATCAGGATATTGCTTACTGCAAGGAAAGATATATAATTAAAAACATAGGCAAATTTTTATTCCTATTTTTTTATTCTTAAATATTAAACAAATACATCAACATATATCACATGTACATGTATTGAAACAATACACATAGATCAAACTTATATATACAAAAAATTTGCCTACGTACTAAAAAATAAACTACTTGCTTTTTCTACTACTTTCAACTAATTTGACATTATCTGTTTTTCAAAAATGTTACAAATTAAAAAAATTTCTTCATAGATTTTATATTTATATTTGTATAACTGTTTTCAAGCTTTATTGTCCAATTACTTGTGAATATTTTATTCTACAGGAAATTATTTGACTTCTCATATATGTTACGCTTTTGAATTGTATGTTAATGTAACATGCCAGTATATTTGATATAAATGGAATGTATTATTTCTTTACGATAATATTATTTTCCGTAGTATATTATAATTACTGTTCCGTTCTTCTTACAGTATTCAACTTGTTTTCTTGTTCTATCTGGCTTCAGCATGTAATACATATAATTAAAAAATCAGAAAATAACAAAACTGCTATGTTTATGATTAAAATATATAATTTTGATCTTAATTAATATACATTAAATATTTTTCTTTTCTTTTTGCAAAGAGTATCCAAATACGCTACCCCTGGTAGTTATCTTCAAGGTACATTGACTTTCTGTAAAGATGATATTGGAAAGAAGGTGGATAGTCATGTATTTAAATACATCATATCTGAGCCTGCCAAGAAAAATGTCAGCCCTACTACTAAATCTGAGAAAGAGAAAACTACAAAGTGGGATGAATACCAGGAAGCAATAAGAGATATAAAATGCAATTACCTTGCTAAATTTGGTAATCTAACATTTAGATATTTAAATGTTTATATAGATGTACAATAGATATAATAGATATTTAGAGTAATTTATTAGTATTATCACATATATATTTTTTATCTTTTTTTCCGGTTTATATTCTACCAATAGCACCATCTATAAGTAAGTTGGGTTGAATTTAAGATGTGAACATTTATGTATCCATGTCCTTTTTTGTACCATATAAGATACATGTGTACCTTTGAGCATGTAATTGCAATTGTTGCATTTATCTAACTTTCTACAGATATTTATATATGTCAAATATGTATCCATGATTACAGTTTTTATTCTTTTACTATATTTGATAAACAGATTATTTACATTAACAGCATATATAATTTATTTGAAAACTCTGACATTTGTTATCATATAATTATAATATAACAAATCTAACATAAATATCTACATGTATGTAAACGTAGCCTTTAATATATGTGACATTTATTTTCATATATTGTACATTTAATTGAAAATTTTTACGAATTAATATTAATGAAATATGTTCTTGTCATAACAGAACCTGGTGATCACACCAATTCGCTATATGGAGAATTGAAAGGCGCCTTCTCAGATCATTTACCTGTCCACACAGCCATGTTGACATCTTTAGATTCTTCTGAAACACGACGACATATACCGCAGAACGATCTTTCAGAAAACGCTATTGTGTTTGCTAATCAAATAATAACAGTTGCTGATTCTGTGATCACAAATATTGATCAAGATAAGTTATTAGCATATTATGGATTGAAAAACGATCAGCGTCCTGATGCGGCTAAAATCAAAGTAACTATGGAAAAGCAAAAGAATAGTTTGATTGAAGGATTAGTGAAGAAAGGTTGTGCATTGGCGCGATTGTATGTACATGGAACAAAAACTGGAGAGGGAGATGGATCTTTTGAACATTTACTTGAAAGTGTTACACATCACTGGCAAGAAGTACAGAAATTCGCTGAACCTACTGATAATAAGGTAAACAATAATGTTATTTATTAAATATATTATGTTTACTCAAATAAACGATAGATAATTAACAAGTAAAATACTATAAAATAATGAGTAAGATTTTATTTCTATTTCTCTTCTCTAGGTTATTATTTTATCTTTATGGCATGCGCACATCAATAATCACTATGGACGTTACTTGAAATTATTGACACGCTATTATGAAGAAAAACCACTGAGAGAAATTGATGAAAAGTGCATTGAAATTGCAAAACTTCTGGGATGGGACCATTGGTCACGTTTTCTCACCACAAGTATACCAACACGTTACCCAACTACATATAGATCATTCTGATCACCGGTGAGTATTGTTTATTTTAATTTAAAATTAAAGAAAGTACTTGATAATAAATATGATAAATTACAAATAGTTTTTTTACTTCCACCCACTCTTTACAATACATCTACATGATTATTTGTTTGATTAAACGTTGAAGAAAGTATAATTGGATTTAATTGCTACACAATCCTGTATCCTATATAATACAAAAAACTATATGTTGCTTTCAGATTTTATGAGGTCAATGTGTGAAAGTATGATATAGACGATTTATGAAAATGATTTTCCAACACATCTTTGTAATAATAACAGTGACAGACAAGAGACATTTTTGTCAAATAAAAGTCAGGTGTAATATACGTTTAGAAAAACACAAATTTATTCATAATAAACTAATGATTTAGAAGACTAACTGCAGTGCTAAACTGACTTCAAATCATATTCGTATATACGCATATGATTTGCTTAATGGAAGTAAAAATAGAAAAAAAATTTGATTAAAATTTTACAAAAGATAAATATAAGTGACATAAATGATAAAATATTTCATTTGTGAAAACTATAATATACTTAATATTATTAAAAAAAACTAAAGACTTTAATTTGAATGAGTACTTAATTAAAAACTCAATTTTTTGATATTGTATTTTACAAAGAACGCTATCAATGCCTTTTTGAAATTTGAATTTTTACCAACATTGTGTCATGAAATATCACTTTCTATTACAATACAATGTATCTCATTTGACTTCTACTATATTTCTATTTTTACAGTAAATTATATATGTAAATATATAAATATGTCTTTTGTTTTTATATCCATGAGATATATTTCCACTATTTTGTGTCATCTTGGGCATATACAACGTATATAACGACTAATCTTGAATAGACTATTAATTTTATAATTGTAAAGTGATATATTATTTACATGTCTAACACAGATACTTTTATATCTTATATCTAATAAAAAGTACATTATCAAGGAACATATACACGTTCGCACGCGAGTACATATTGGAAATTGAATTTTATATATTCATTGCTTTTAAATGCTAAAATAATCATTCATAGAAAAAATGCTTTTTTATAAAAGATAATGATAAAATTTATATCACTTAAAAAAATCATTGTTTTGAAACAATCAATTGATTGATATATGTCAATTGTCACTGCAATTAAGTAAGAATGTCATTATAAAGAGAAATTCAATTAATAAAATGTGTTATTATAAAGTATAATAAATATTAAATAACAATTTTCTTTTTGTATTCATTTTCTCATAATTAGGTAAGATGGGGTTATTTTTTGGAAAACAGATCTTAAAGTACCATATGATAAGAAAATTGTATTGTTTTTCTCATTGCGTAACTATTTACGTAACAAAACCATTAAACAAGTTGTTTTCAGATATCAATTATTATTTTAAAAATACTCTATTATAAATTATATTTTTCTCAATCAATCGATTCAATTGCTTGATTTGCATCTGCTGAATGTAGCTATTTTTCATCACCACAATTGTTTTTCTTTAGTATCTTATATACGAATCGTAACCCAAACTATCGTACAAAATTTTGGCATCCAAAATGTCTTGACACACACATATATCTATATATATATATACTATATCAAACCTTTTTATAAAGGACATAAATATGAATCACAAAGAGATGTATTTGGTAACAAAATTAATAAGTAATGAGAAATACACGGAATAAGAGGTACTTTTGTAATTATGACTTTACCACCATTATTTAGCTATCACTTCCCGTCATATGTGAAAGAGTGTTTTAATAATGAAGTAGATATATTGTGGTATCATCCTGAATTTACGCAAAGCCGTTATCCACCAGGACAAAAAAGTAATTATACTTTGTTATTTATAACGATATTGAGAATATCTGTATACACCAAGTATCAATAATGCTGATTTTTTGGTATACTGAATAACTCCCAGTAAGTGAAGCTTGTACACTTATATGTTTACTTGTGGCTGTACGAATATCAAGAGGAAATCTATCAATTTATGATATAGAAAATTGTCCGAGATTGAATATTATTATGGCAGAGGCGATGATAGAGGGTAATACAACTCATGCGTGGCTTGTTAAGAAAAGACTTATATCACATCCATACTTGAATACCGAAGATGCTTTAAAACATGGGGGCAAGAGTTTAAATATATTAAAAGAATGGGTACGATAGCAATATTTAAAATAAGTCATATTCTAATATATAAATTTTTATGTGTTTTCTTATTAATATTCACAGTTAAAAAAATTCTTACTGATTTCCCATCCAGTTGCATTTCTATCTGAATAAATAGAACAATCTTTTGAGTATAGTATATATTTTACATTTAGATAACATAATATAATACCTTTGTCATAGAAGTTCAATATCTTTCACGAGGAGATAGAAACAAGCCTATACAAAAATATAAACACATTTTTATATGAATGGTATAAAGTTCCGAAATTTCATACTTTATTTATGCTGCTTATCACATGCGGACGTACTATATTGTTTATATTTCAAGAGAATACCAGTAAGGTAAGCACGTCAGCTAGAATCGAATTCAATTATACAGGATGATTCTTAATTATATGTCCATATTTAAGTCCATCACATAAATAAATCATCATATATAGCACGTTTTTTTTATTTTGAATTGTAAACTTACTTTCTAAATTATTGACATATAATTAATAATTATCCTGTATAAATAACAGTAAGATCCAAGTTTTATCCACAGGTCACTTTGTTCGATTCGCACAGTCATACCGTCAATAATTTAAATCATGGATTGGTCATAGCTCAGGTAAGTAAATTTGGAGAGATCTATGCTTTAATGAGTACTAAACGACAAAATGTGAACACGAATATTAATTTCTTCTAACTGAAAAAATATATGACGCAGACGACTATTGATAGATTGGAATCATTATGCAACTGGTACATTCAGGATGTATTAAAGAATTGTTACAATACACAAGCTAATAAATACGAGTTAGCTTTCTTATATTCCTCTGATGCACATTGCAGTGGCCATAATGGGATTTCATGCAAATG
The DNA here is from genome assembly GCF_003070985.1 of Temnothorax curvispinosus. Classification (NCBI taxonomy): domain Eukaryota; kingdom Metazoa; phylum Arthropoda; class Insecta; order Hymenoptera; family Formicidae; genus Temnothorax; species Temnothorax curvispinosus. Next base: position 931,140 of record NW_020214527.1, read on the forward strand.
TAAAAAATCTTGTAAATTGTAATAATTTTTGAAACTAAATACTAAAACGTATTTTATTTCTTACCGACTATAAAGTTACAAAATAAAATAATTATCTTTCTAACTTACACATAAGTAATACGCAAAATATAATTGTACACTTTTAGCAGAACTTTTTATTTAAACACATATGTAGAGATAATATACACAAAAATGTGGTGTATATTTATTCAGCAGTTTGTTTAAACAGACAAACTGAATAGATTAAGACTGATATATTTATTTACATTATGTACAATGTACTTCCTGTTTCTCCTCTAAGTCTGATAAAACAATTTATTGTCTACACAATGCTGAAACTATTAAGGAAATAATTTATATATCCGAAAATCATAAATTTCGAATGATGGTACGTTCCTCTGTGAATGAGTTTAGCATTGCGTAAACGTACATCCCTGGCGATATGTAACTACATATTACAATAAGTTTATAGTGTTTTATATCGGTTGAGATTTTCTTCCATCGTCTATATTTCACATTATACTTATAAAATATAATCAAAAAACGCGTGGACGAGACAATTTTATTCGAAAGTTTTTGCTTTATAGCTTTATAATATTATATATATATATATTATATATATATATATAGCTACAATATTTTGATTTCCTAACGATCTTTTCAATTGGTGATAGTACATAATTTTTTACATTATGACGTCTTTATAATCTTCATACACTTTGTGTAGATAAAAATCTGAATATATTGCTGCTAAATTTTCATGTATGTAGTTACAAGGGATAATGTCTAACATACAAAATACCTATGACAAACTTGTTAAGAGAATCAAATCTGTAACGACAATATTCACATGTGACTTTATATGATAATTTTAATAAACAAAGTTGTGCCATATAATCAAAAATAAAAATTATTATCTATATTAAGTTCGTAAAAAAATTTATATACTATCTCTCTAGATTTCTAGAACAATATTTATATAATGTTTCATATATCATATATAATCCTTTTTTAACATACGAGAAATAAGTTTCTCTTTTTTTGTTCATCATTATAACCTGATTGAATATAAAAAAAATTAATAGAACGATGCCGAAATAGTATAATGTCTAAAATACAGATTTCTTTCTCTTTATACTTTTATGTACATTTTAAGTGTCGCGTAATAGAGTATCGTAGAATTTATTTAATAACAATTTTCAACAACGCAATTTCTAGAAATTACTATCTACAGGAACGTATCGACTAATTTCTCTTCCAATTTTGCTTCCGATACATTACTTTAAAAGAACGTTGAGAAGTATTCTTTCTTTTTTTTTCAATTGCTTGCAAATACTACCGATGGTAGTATGGTTGAGCAACTTTCTGTTATATTCCCACATGTAAATAAACATCCCACACATCATATTACTTTGTACAATATGATCAACTTCAAGGCAATGCTTATTTTTTTTTTCGAAGATAAATCAAAAGTCCTAATTAAATTACTTTACAAGTGATAATCTTGTATATCCTATTTGGTTAGTAGATTTCACACAAATTGAACTTAATAAATAAGTAAATAACTCTGTAATTTTTTTAAGCACACTCAAAACACATTTCTTTTTTTGCATATTTTAGCAAATGAAATCATATCTACCGAAGCGATATATTGTAAAATGTTGAAAATGCATATTACAGGATGCTATATAGTGTATACTACGATTCGTTATATTATGTGCATCAATTTGTCTATGATCACTTTTAAAAGCAAAACGATGTTATGTTATTGGGGAAAAAATATTATTTCACAAAGTAACTTGAAAAATATACCTTTTATAAATGAATAAATAAAATTATCACGTGTGAGAGAATGTTACAAAAAGAAGAAAATCGTTAGAGAGACTGACGAACTCGAGGTTGTGCCCATTCTACAAAATCATCAATTAATACAGGCCAGGCACCTTCTTCATCATAATTACTCATGTCCAAATTGATCATAAGTGCAAAGTCTAACAGTAAGTTCCACGTGTCTTTTGGAATTGATCTTTTGTGATGTTCCTAGAATACATCAGTTGATTATTTTAAAGTAACTTGCCAGAAATAAATTTTAAAAACAATAATATCCGAAATTTGCTTACCTGTAAGAATTGACACCATAATTGAAGAAATTTAAATTTATCGTCTAATACAATGTTCCAATACGCGATCGCCATATCCAAATCTAAGCCTTTCTGTCCCGCATTTTTTGCGTAATTAAATGTGAAATGATAAAAATCCTTGAATTTGAGAGGATCCCTTAAATCATTTTCTAAACTACCTAACCGAGCTTTTAGCTTATCTATACTATCCACACTGAAAATAACACGTATGAAAATAGTCACATTTACATGTTTTGTAATGAAAAATATAAGATACGTTAGTTTTAATAATCTCTCTTGTAGACATATTTCAAGGAAATTTAATATTTACCCCAAGTCCATCATTCCATTCATAAACTCGTCTTTAGTGAATTCACACTGTGTTTCGGCACGAAATTTCCACGCAATAATTAAAACTAATTTACTCTCAGGACTTAGATTCAAGTCATCAAGAAATTTCATGATGCCATCTGCCGTAATTTTATTGGGTTCACTTGGATCTATGACAGATAATGCTTATAATTTTTTACAATATTTAAAATGAATAACGTGTAATGTATATTGCAACTGATATCGTTGTGACAATCTTACCTTGGTATTTGCTGTACAATATTTCTAGTTTCTTTTTGTCAACCGAATTTTTCGGTTCTTTGTAATAAGCTTCTGGGTTTTGAAAGTAGTTATCACTTGCCAGATCCAGTTTCCAATCATTTTGGGCTAAACAATATATCGCAGTTTGCTCCCCAGTTTGTGTAAATGTTATAAATTTTTTCACTTTGTCCCTTTGTGAAAATTTTAACTTATGCTGCAACAAAGTGGTATGTAATATTGTATCTTACAAATTTATTTAACTATCAAAGCGGTAAAAGTGTAAGTGACACCAATACACGAGTCTGAATCTCACTGTCATAATTAAATATACTAACAGTATGTTATACAATCTTAATTTAAACAATTACTTTGGCTCTCCGAACGAGAGTCATTATATGTGCAAAAACTACAGCTCGCGTCATTCAAAGGACGCTTCGGTACGTCGACAGTCTCGCGTCGCGTCAGACGGTGTTCTAAAGTGACCATATTTTTAAAGCGGGAAAAGCGAGGCCCCGCGTCGCCTCTCGCGTCGTCCCGGACGACGAGGCTGACGTTCAGCGTGGAAAACACCATTAACGTTGGTAGCGCGGAGATAGGTTATTCCGATAGCTCGACGATGAAAACGCGGAAGTCCCGAACGCGGGGACGGACCTGGTCGACCGATAACGCGACACAAGCGTAATTTTGTTGGCGTACAATCGCGCTTTTCCCGAAAAGCTTACCATTTTCCGGCTAATTTTAGGCCCCCGAAAGCCAAAATATTATTCCCCTCGCACTACGCTTGACATGAACATGCGCATGTCGGCGACGGCCTCGGACAGGTTGACGCAGAGTCGCTGAGGTCGCTACTGAGAGTCGCTGTCACTCGATTGATAAATCTCCATCAATAGGGTTCGAGTCTCCGCTAAATCGGGTTCGAGTCTCCACTAAATCGAATTCAAGTCTTCGCTAATATAAATTTACAGCAGAGAGAAACCTGAGAGCGGAATATAGATCTAAAAGAATACAATTGTCTTTTTGAATGTCGCGGACACGGTTTTACATAAAGACGATGACCGTAGAGAAATATAAGATAAATAATTTATTATTTACTTAATATTTTTTACTTACGAAATTTGCTTTTTTTCCTATGACAATTGTCATTTAAATGCACTTTGTAAATTATTTGCAATATATGTATAATTTATTTTATTTTATTACATAAATGTCATTCTATAATATATTATAATGCATATAAATTATATTACGCCTCAAAATTAAGATTAGACATAATTACTTTGATTTTGAAATTGAGAACATGAAAAATTGTACCTAATTTTCATATAATTTGTAATTTGAGTGAATCTAACGTTAGTGAACGCTGTGTATGAGAAATTTCCATGTTAAAAAGACAAAAAAGAATGTCAGATTAAATGCATTTTGGACTTATTCAATTTGCATTTTCTTATACATTTGCAGAGATGAAATACAAAGCGCGTAAAATAATGTTTTATCGGCAGTGTCGGAAAATAAACGTGGCAGCGTAGTACCAATTTTGTAAATGGATGTACTGGCGGTAGTGTACAGGGGCTTTCGACTTTCGACGGTCCGACGAAAAAGGCGGGGGTCGAGGGGCGAGGGCACGCAGCACAGACAAACTCTCGGACACCTCACTGGAGTAGTCGAGTAGTGGAGTGTGGAGTACTGGACAGCCGCACGCACGCGGTTCGCCACGTTTTACGCGAGTCACGACTCCGGCGCGCTGAGATTTCAGGAGCGCTGGGAGGATCGGGCGGATACGCTGGATCCCGCGAGAGCGGAGATATGAGATATCGGATGGACACCGTGTGCGAGTGAAACGCGTCTTTCGGCGCTAACCTCGACGCGTGGACGCGACCGCGGGCGACGTAGAATGTGACCCCGTCGAAAGTGCTCCTCGTCAAGATTACTCCGGTTCGTGATGTTTTCGATCCGGTTGACGGAAAGACGGAGGAGACCGCGAGGTCGCGTAGATTACCAACGGCATCATTGTGATACGCTCTGATAAAATCCCTGGTCTTAATCTCGATGTCGGTTTCTAGTGTGGCAGGTATTATTAATGTAATACATGTAATTTGTGTATTTTTATAGTTTATTCCTCTTAGATTAAAGTGTTGCGAGTAATTCTGCTTTGATGAAAAAAGAACTGTTTTGTTTTGATGCAAAATGAAATTATAAGTGGAACTTCATTTCATGAAGTTACTCTCTAATGTTTATGTAATGTCGCTTGCAGAAATCTGAGAAAATGCTAGACGGAAGTATTCAGTACTTGTTAGACAGATGAAGATACGTAGTAATTCCGTATAAACATGGTGGGGAATACTTACGAGGGAGTACTTCCGTTGTACAATGGAGCTGGGAGGGAGATGTGCCAATGGTTGGCGCATATCAAGTTGTCGAGAATAATAATTTTGACGTCTGTGGTCTTATTTATCGTGCCATTATTTACGCATTATTATTTATCTAAGGTATAATTAAAGAAGAAAGCAAATACAAGCTTTTAACAATTATTAATCTACGCTTTGTGTTAACTTTGAGATCATACCCTTTCAGGTAGAATCTGACACGCCAGATAGGGATATGTATAGAACGTTTTCAACCCTGGAAGCTTTTGAAGATTTCACATCTATGAAAGCGTCACAGCTGAAGATGAGAATAGAGGAAATGTTACGCATAAAAATTTCGGTGAGTAACGAGTTGAGAGACCTGAGCGCTAAGAGGCAAAGACTTCAGGGCGAAGTTAATAGCTTGACGCAGAAGATAGACGAGCTAAAGCAGGAGTTGCTGCATCAGCAAACGGATCTTGATAGATTAAAGATAAGTGTGGAGCAAGCACAGGTGGCGCAGAAAGAGGCGGTGGAGAGAAACATGCCTGAATTGGCACCACCTAAGAGAATATTAATTAACACCCTGCCAGTTACATTACCCAGCACAGATCCGCGATCATGCAGAATGCATGATTGTTTCGATCACAGCAGATGTGCATTGACAAGCGGCTTTCCCGTATACTTGTACGATCCAGATCAATTCTCGGTAGTTAATCCAGGGTGGGATGTGGATGGTTTTTTAAAAACGACTATTAAACAAACACTAGGTATGTATTAAAGATATATAAATAAAGTATATTATTACATATTAAAATAAATAATATTGCAATTAAAGACGTTTTTGTTTTATGAGATATTTTTCTATGGTAATTTGTTGTATTGATTGTAGGATATAATCCACATCTTACTAGGAATCCAGCAGAGGCATGCGTTTACATAGTCTTAGTTGGTGAAGCATTAAGCCTCCATCAAAAGAATGATCAACGTTATAATAAACCTTTAGATATAAAAAAATTACACGCACTTCCTTATTGGGGTGGAGATGGTAGAAATCACATATTACTAAATCTTGCACGTAGAGATTTATCTGCGGATTCTGGAAATATCTTCAGTAATCTGGATATTGGCAGAGCAATAGTAATACAGTCCACGTTTTATAGAAATCAATTTCGCGATGGTTTTGATTTAATTGTTCCACCAATTCTGGGACCACCTGGCGGAGATGTTTGGCAAGAATGCGCACAAATGTTACCGGCGAGAAGAAAATATTTGCTGTCATTCCAAGGAGAAATGAGAACTTTTATAGGCACGCCGATGACATATCAAGTTGACGACGCCGATGTAGATCTGGAAAAATTAATAATCGATGATAACAATATAGACGCATTTATTATCCAACATTTAAAAGATATGAGCAACGGAATAACTCTGGACAAATTTTTCATTCAATTTGAATGTATACCGGCTTCTGTGGAGAGTAAGCCTGCGGAAACTCTTGACTGGTCTCTTTGCGGAACTGATTCTTCCAGAAGAGCTATATTAAAGGAATCAACATTTGCACTGATCTTAGCTCCCAGTAATGCTACATTATTGACAACTTCGTTCATGCAAGCAAGATTGTACGAAGCATTACGAGCTGGGTCAATACCAGTTATTCTCGGTGGTGATCAGATTGTGCTTAGTTATAACGAAGTTATTGCTTGGAGGAGAGCAGTCATTTTCCTACCTAAAGTAATTTTTCTAGTAACAAATTATCGAATTTCTTTTTCACTATTGAAATACAGCTAACAAAAATGTAACTTTAGGCAAGAGTGACTGAAATGCACTTTTTATTGCGTGCTGTTCCTGACAACGATCTTTTGACTATGCGGAGACAAGGTAGATTAATGTGGGAGCGTTATATGAGTACTGCTCAAGGTGTAGTGGATACGACCATAGCAGTAGTCAGAGACAGACTTGGTATACCTCCATTACCAGCGCCTCAAACACCCAGTCCTAGTGTTTTTAATGAAAGTTTTGTGGTATGTATTTTAATGTGATATGCTTTTTATGTTAAAGTATGTAGTATATATTTTAATATAAAGAACAAAATTAATTTTATAATTTATATTACCTTTTATTTTAAAGCCTTTAAAATCGGATACCATCATCTCTGAACCTGAAGCTGAAGAAAGTTTGGGTCCTTTAGAACCGCCATACCCATCTCCTGCTTTTAAGAGAAATTATACAATACTATTAATCCAAGGTCATGAAATTTGGAATGATTGGATGGATCCATTTAATTTATATCCGCAATTACCTTTTGATACTGTTCTTCCCAGCGATGCCAAATTTCTTGGTAAAGTTATTTTTTCAGAGATTATTGTTACATGAGACTTATGTTATATTTAATCTTATGTTTTATTCTTTTATAGGCTCAGAGGTGGGTTTTCGACCCATCGGTAAAGGTGCTGGAGGTGCTGGAAAAGAGTTTAGTGAGTCATTAGGAGGAAACTATCCAAGAGAACAATTTACAATTGTCATGTTAACCTATGAGAGGGAACAGGTTCTTATAAATTCACTGGCACGTCTTTACGGCTTGCCTTATCTGAACAAAGTACTTGTAGTGTGGAACAGTCCGAAACCACCTGTAGAAGATCTCAAGTGGCCTGATATCGGCGTTCCTATACATGTAATTTTAATTTATTATTCTATAAAATCTGCAACTGTTTTTAAAGACAGACTTCACATTAAAACTACTTTTCAAATATATCTGAACAGGTTATAAAAGCTCCAAGAAATAGTTTGAATAATAGATTCCTTCCATTTGACGCAATTGAGACAGAAGCTGTCCTTTCTATTGACGATGATGCTCATTTGAGACACGATGAAATCATGTTTGGTTTTAGGTAAGCTGACTTTTCACAATCTTTTCATTCCATATAACTTTTGTTATTTATCATACATACGTCTTCAGAGTGTGGAGGGAACATCGAGATCGTGTAGTTGGATTTCCTGGTCGCTTTCATGCATGGGACCAGAATTATCATAACGCTTGGAATTACAATTCTAATTATTCGTGCGAACTATCCATGGTTTTAACTGGAGCTGCTTTCATCCACAAACATTATACATATCTATACACGCATTGGTTACCACAGGCTATACGTGATAAAGTTGACGAATACATGAACTGTGAAGACATTGCAATGAATTTTTTAATATCTCATCTTACAAGAAAACCACCAGTTAAAGTAAGACATTTATATATATTTTTATAAAGTCGATGATCATTTTACATTTATATATATATATATATATATATGTATATGTTCCTTTTACTCCTGAGTGGAGCATAGGGCCTCCAGGAAACCATTCCAGCGTTCCCTGTCTTGGGCTAAGTGTTTGACTTGGTCCCAGGATTTCCCAGAACTTTCTATTTCCTTTAACATGGTTCTCCTCCAGGTGTTCGCCGGTCTTTCTCTCCTCCTTGAGCCTTGTGGGTTCCACTCCAGTGCCTGCCTAACGATGTTGTTTTAGTCTCTTCTCAGGACGTGCCCGATCCATTTTCACTTCCTCAGCCTGATTGTATAGCTGATCCTCTGCTGGCCAGCCCTTCTTAATACCTCATCGGTTATTTTACATTACTCTATCACAATTATAAATTATAAATTTTTTGTCTCTTGTGATTCAAGTTTTATAAATATTTTACAATTACGTAATATTTCTGTTTGCATTCTAATTATACAATTAAACTTCAAAAATTTATGAATGTATTAATATGCAATTCCATGACATTAAAATACTTGTTTCTACATTAGGTAACATCACGTTGGACATTCAGATGTCCAGGTTGTCCAGTTTCACTTTCAGAAGATGATACCCATTTTCAGGAGAGACATAAATGTATCAACTTCTTTTCACAGGTAAAATATTCTATATGCTAATTGCTTTTACGTTTTGCTTTATTACATTTATCTAAATGATTCTAACATAATAATAATTATTATTTAAGTAAATTTATAAATTTTACTTAACATAATAATTGGTTTTAGGTGTTCGGTTATATGCCTCTATTGAATACACAATATCGGGCTGATTCGATATTATTTAAAACACGAATACCACATGACAAACAAAAATGTTTCAAGTTTATATGAAAAGGAAATACATTTGAATTTTTGTGTAGATATTATGTAGAATAAGATTTGTACAACTTTGATACAATTTTACGCAGTTTACAATTTATGCAGTCCACAATTTGAAAACTAGGGAGAATATTTTACAGAATATGTACAGGAAATATAAGGTATAGTAAGAAATTTAATTATATATATAACAAGTCAAAATGTCATTATAAATTGATAAAGTGCATTAATAATGATTATGAAAAAAGTAGATAAATATTATCTACATGTTATTAATCTTTTTTTTTTATTTTAAATTTTTGTAAGACATTTAATGAGAGAGGATAATTACAAATAATCAAAATAATTCTGTGTAATATTAGATAAAGTGCATATGCAATTGTAAAAATAATTCTTGCTTTAAGTTTTTTAAACTAAAATCGACATTTAACAACAAAACATTTAACGTTTTAGAAGAACGGACATTTTTGTTCTGTAAATTCATGTACTATACATATATTAATATAGTAGTGTACTACATATTAATATATATGTATAAGTGCACTAAAAAATATAATTTATTTTAATATACTATATCTATATAATATAGCCATATATATTAATAAATTACTGCCTATTAGAATTATAATAGTGTACACATTTTGAAAAACGGTATAATTTTTTAACAAAGAACAAAATTATATATAATGTTCTTATAATTAAATTCAGTACAATGATTATATATTATTATGTTAACAATTATTTATCTTTATATAATTAAGATTATATAGTTAAGATTTTTTACAATTAGAGGTCATTATTAAAGGCTGAAAAAACAAAACATAATTTGTCCTAAAAATATTACATTAATTGTCTTATTGGTTAATGTCAATTTTTATTAAAAACAAATTAAAGATAATTAAGAAAAATTTGATTTATATTTTATATCTACGTATACATATTTGAGTTGTTGAAATTACGCAAAGGTCGCTTGTACATTTTAATGAATCTCTATATTTCTTTATGTAAAAACTGTGAATCTCTCTTTTTTAATAATCGGCTGCTTTACAATTGATAGAAACATCACGTTACAGATATTTGTATAACGTAATAACAGATGATGTATAAATTGTACATAACAGTTTTTTATTTTATTTTATTTATATTTTTTAACTTTTCCTCTCATTTTCCATTTTCAGAATACTAACATATAAAATATGAAATTATAGATCCATTTACATATATATAACAGATTAATTTAACACATAATACTTTTTTTATGTTTTAATTTATTAGAAAACGATCATATTTTTTATACTTAGGAAACGATTATCTGTAAAAAACGATTAGAGTTTTAAGTTATTTTTATAATCATTTTGTCAGGCCATATTCTGAAACTATATATATGTTATTTGATAGACATTAAATATATAGTCTGTCGGTATAATTAAATACGATATGTTTTTTATAGACTATACATAGTTGATAGATTAAAATTTATCTTATATATGATCGTATGAGATTGATAATGATGTTATATTTCATGAAGAATGTTGAATAGAATATATAGATAGTAAGTAGGCAATATCTTTGAGATTAAAACTTTCCTGTTCTTAACGCATCAACATTTTCAAAATCCTATCTCAGGTCCAAACAAACTTCAAGTTGGTGCGACAAGTACTTTTGTACCATAAAAGGAATCAATTATAAGAAAAATCAAATCTTAAAACTTGGTTTTTTTAGGTTTCTATGTATTGTATTTACATCTTTAATATGTTATATTCTATCTTTATGTAATAGTCATTATATAATTACACTATTATATTATTATTATTATATGTATTTTATATGTAATTGATATGTGCCAAATTTTTAATACATGTGTTTATAATGTAATCAAATAAGAGTTTTAGATATATTGCTAAAAGCACAAATTTGTAACTACATCTGGTATATATCGAATATTTCTAAGAAATTTATTAATTATTGTGTATAATATCGTCAACGAATAGAACATTTAGTAAAAATGTATTTAAGTGATGTAACGAATTCTGTACAGCAAATAAACAATGTGAAAAATTGTTCTGTACATGCTGTGTGTTATTGTTTTGTACATTATGGCGTCACAAATCTCTATTGGATGTATGTCTTAAATTATCTATTTGCGTGATATGAGTATCTGGTTAAGTATTTTACAAATGAAGGAACATGTCATTTATTCGACAGGTAAATTAATGATTGAATATATAAATAAAAGAGCTACAAAAAATATGATAAAAATAAAAAATAAAAATACATCTCACTTTGTGCAATTTATTTTACTTTAATTATCAATTGCTTTTAACACATTTGCTATTCTATTTTTTTAAGAATATAACATTACATATAACAAATTATTTTACAATCAATTTTCGCTTTTTTTACAGAAAAGAATATCATACTCTTATCCCGCAAAGTAGTAAGTGTTAACCTTATGCAGACATTGTCTGACGTACAGTAGTAAACGCTGGCAGTAGTTGTTGTATATGTATAGTCAGACGTATTAGTATTAGTACCGCGCTGCGTATGGCTAAATGTAGCGTACCGTGGGCTTGTATCGAACAACTGCATTAAATCATATCAGCATACTAGGATCAACAATGATTCTAACATAACGTTATATAATTATAATTCATGCATTGCAATGCATATGCAATAAATTCTTAAATATAACGAATCGCGCATTAATTACGCATTGCAGGTAAAGCAAGCGTACAATCGGTCACGAAGGGACGCCAAGAAGGGATCAGTCTCTTCTTTCAGTTATTTGACTTTGTATTTTGAATATACAGATATGTACGTTATACTCGTTAAGATCGTTCTAATTGAAGAAAGAGTTTATTAACTATGACATAATTGGATCGAATTCTAATTTTAGAAAGACAAGCACTGTTAGTAGCTTTTTCGCGATATTTTGACTGCTCGCTCGAAGTTCGCTCGTACTAGCGTTTCATCGAAGAGGGGAAAAAAAGAAGTTTTCGACGTAGATCTCTCATATATAGCCACGTGACGTGGTGATATACGAAACTTTGGCAATGTTGAGGGAATGGGGCGGTCGACCGGCCGGTTCTGCCCGATGACGCACCATCAGAAGTTTCTTCCATCAGCATCAGAAGTCGCACTTCGGAACGCGATTCCCAGAAGATGAATAGATGATTTACCGAGGATCCCGCGTAGAATTATATACGAACGGCCGCGGTAAGTTCAGCATCCGTCGCGTATGCCGCAGTCTTTGTTCGCGCTCCATTTTTTTCGACAAAAGTAGGAAATTATATACACGTAGCGTTAAGCACGTTCTTTCATTAATTCTCCTTAGATTTTTACGCTATAACGACAAGATTACGCAACGACGCGACGCAGAGATTACAGAGGAAAATAAGAGGTCGACGTGCCCGACGTTGCAAGTTTGGCTTTCGTGGCCGCCGAAAAAAAACTCCACGGAAGCGCAGCGGAGTGGAATTTGAACATCTCTCGAAGCTAATCCCTGTTATCGAAGGCTGGAAATTATCAATTCTTTTTTGTTTTTTAAAATAACTTTGGGGCTTTTAGCTTTGAGTCTATTTCAAACACAGCGCCACGTGGTCGCGATCAAAGTTCGCGCTAGATTGGTCCGCTCGGCGATCAATACGGTATTTTCCGCGACGTAAGTCGCGTCCCGCCTGCCCATTGGTCAAAACGTACGCCGCAATCCCATTATTTATTAAGTTCGCGCGAAAGTGCGATATTTCGTCAGGCACCATTTGTCACCCGGGCCGGGCGATCGTGATCGACGCGGCGGAGATTTATTACGATTGCATGAAAACCAGAGCGAAACGCTGTTCGAACGACCGCCGCGCTTCCAAGTGTCTTTCTACTTTCCTCCTCTCTTCGGCATTACTCGGCGTCACTCGTCAGTCTCGTCACATACGTGAAACCCCATGTCCCTTTCCTATTCTCTGGAGAATCTGAGCTGAAACTTTACTCAATGAGAATATTGGAAGGTTGGTTACTTCAACAATTGTTCTTTATTTCCAAAATTAAATATTTCGTTGAAAACATTTTAAAGCTTTATAGAAATATAACTTATTTAAAAAATAAAATAAAAAATAAAGTTCTTCTATACGTTCTTACGTATGCAATTTATACTCTAAAATAAACTTAGCGCAAGAGTTCTTGGATCTTTAAGGATGAAAAAAATTGACAGCAAAACAATTATCATATTTCTCGGTGCAGCTCTTATTAACGAACCTATACTCAAAGAAAGCGCGCGTAATATCGGAGCCACCCCATATATCGCTACGGACGAGGGGGAATAGGAGGGATGGAGGTGTAAAGCTCGGTTCGCGCAACTGCGGTCGCACACACGAGTGTGATAAGGCAGCCTTCCCTCGGTGGCCTCGGCGAGCGATACGTGCAACCAGCGAAGGGCCGCTCGCGAGGAACGCGAGGAGCTCGCGCCTCGATGTCGACGTGACGGTCCCGACAGGAAGTCGATTCGCGACCGGAAATTAGCCCCGTTCGCGTCCCGCCCATCCCGTTCCGCGGTAGTCGCGAGGGAAGGGTCGCGGGTCGCGGGTCGCGGGAAGTGAGCACTGAGCAGATAGCGTGCGAGACACACGGGAGAGGAGAAGGGAAGGAAGGAGGGAGCGAGAGAGAGAACGGGAGAAGCAGTCAGGTGGTGCGTGGTGGAGAGTGGAGGACGGAGAGAAAAAGAGCGAGAGAGAAAGAGAGAGGGAGAGCGAAAAGGCGCGAAAAGGGGAGTGGAAAAGAGACGGAGAGTTCACCACGAGCGGCACCGAGCGCGAGCGCTACCCCTGCGAGTCGACGTGGCCGCGAGACACCGTCGTCGCGGGTGGGTGCGCGGAGAGCGGAAAAGGGTGTAGAAGAGGAGAATAAACGCTACTCGCCGGCCCTCGCGGGTCGCATTCCGAATTCCGGCGTCGCATCGAGGAGGGGCGAATCGCGAAAGGGCACTGCCGCGCGCGCGGAAGTGAAACTCGTCGGCGAGGTGAGCCGGCGGCGGCGGCGGCGACGCGACGCAGCGCAGCGCAGCGCAACGCAACGCGGAGAAACGGCGGTGACGCGACGCGACGCGGCCGCGAGTGCGCAGGCACCTGGCGTTGGCTCTCCCTCGCTTACACCGTGCGTGACAAGTGTCCGACCGTTCCGCTCGCAAAGTTCCTCGCGGCTCGACGCGGAGCGCATCAAGAGAGTGCTGTGTCCCGGAGGGGGGGTGTACGCGTGGAATCTCGAGCCGAGAGAGAGAGAGAGGGACGAGATGTGAGTTTAATTCCGCGACGACCACGCAGCGGCCGCATCTACGAGGCAGCGACGGCGACGGTGACGAGGACGATGACGAGCGCGACGTCAGCGACGGCACCGCGGCTCCGACGACGATAGAGCAGCGCCGTAACTCCTCGGCGCGACGGACAACCCTCGAGCCCCTTCAGTCTTCAGCCCCTCGCGTCGCGACAGTACGACAGTAGTCATCAGCTGGGGAAACGGTTATCGTGGGTGTGTACGTGTCCGCTCGGGGACGATCGACTGCGTGGGCGTCGCGGCGGCCGTTATAGGCGCGCCGAGAAGCGCCATTGTCGTGTCGGCTGCCACGTGAATCGCGAGTGAACTTGTTCTCTCCGGGGCAGTCCGGGGGGATCGAGGGCGAGAGATCGAGGGATCGGTGTCCGTCCGTCCGTCGTCGAATGGAGCTCCGTCACTCGTCGAGCATGTCCCTCCCGGGCACGGCAGGATCCAGTTAACGAAACGCAATATATCCCGCAGATCCGACGGTTGGGATGACGCATCGCCTCGTCCGCGTCGCAGGGTCCGGAGGATAACGAAGCGGTAATCCCGACAGATGTGAAGGGGCTACGGTGCTACGGCGGCAGCAGCAGTAACGCTAGTAACAGCAGCGGCGTTCGGTGTTCGACCGCGCGAAGACCGTGCCGCGAAAGTGGAGTCCTATTTATCAGCGACGGCAACCCAGTGACCCGTTTTCGTTTTCAATCGATGCGGCTCCAAAGAGTTTCGAAGGATCGGAGGGACAGAAGGGCGCAGCCATTATCTAGCAAGCGGAGTCCAACCGACGTCGTCGCGCACCGCGCCGCGGGCGAAATCGCGCGCGTTGGTTAGGATCGCGCGATTAGAGTGCCGCTGCTCCGTACCGATTAGCCGCGTTCGCCTCGGTGTGGGGTGGCGGGCAACGGTGCAACGGACAAGAGCGAAGAGCCCGTCGAGATCGAGGATCCGAGGATATCACCTCCGGTGAGATCCATCGCGTATCGTCCGATGGTGCATTCGGGCAGCGCAGCGCGTGAGCCCGGGCTGCAAGAGAGAATGCGAGAGCCTCCTCACAGCCTGTGAACATGATTTGTCATACACATGCGACGGGCGGTAATCGTACGACGAGAGACACCGACGACGACGACGACGACGACGACGACGACGACGACGACGACGAAGAGGAGGACGACGACGACGATCCCCGACTCCGCGGCCATGCCACGAGCACGCTGTGCGCTCGCATGAGACCAGCCCGACTACTGCCCGATTGCCCTCCCACGCATCAGCAGCAACAGCAACGGCAACAACAGCGACAGCAGCAGCAGCAGCAGCAACGGCAAAGGCTGCGGCAGGGAAAAGAGTCCGTATCACGCCAGACATCGACCGGCGCAAAATCTAAGGACGTCTACCGCCTTCCCTTATCGTTATCCCGTGCGAAGGAGGCCACCCCGAAGTCATCGACCACGACCACGGAGGAGGTCCCGCGTCCCGCGTGGCACGACCTGCGAGTGCAACGTATCGCGAGTGCCGAGCCGACGACGACGACGACGGCGACGACGACGACGACGGTGCGACCGTCGACACGACAACAACGACAACAACGACGACGACGTAACCCCGGTGCGCTCGCGTTCCCGCGTCGGTGCGGTGCGGTGGTGCGGTCAACGGGTGTCGGATGACTTCCCCAGGACGACAGACGTGCTTCGTAGTCGTAGAAGGTTATTATACATTGTCCCGACCGTTATATCCCGCAACGAGAGCTGTCGTGGAAGAGGCGCGTCTTGGGTGCAGCCCGATCGGAGCAACGGTAACGTCCCGTCGACGTCGACGTCGTCGGCGGTGCGCCGGCCTGCCTACCCGCGTCATACCCACGTCGCATACCCCGTGCACGCGCGTACATCGTCGCCACCACCACCGTGATGGCGGAGCTACCTCAGCCTGACATGTCGCACCTCACCGCCGAGGAGAGGCGCATCATAGAGGGTGTTTTAATGCGCCAAAAGGAGGAGGAGGAACAGGATCATGAGATTATGAGGTAGGCGACCATGCTCCCCCGTACGTGTACTTTTTCGATAATTTTACCTGAATCACGTGTGGACACGTGGACATTTTTGCGAGCCTCTTATCGAACAGATTTTAATAAAAACGATAAATTAAACGATTTTACGTATATGATACGTTTATTTAGAATTTCGACAGTAGCTTCAAGAAATAAAACTGTATAAGTAGTCATTGTGATATAAATAATATCGCGTTCCAAAATATGCACAATATGCAAAATATGTTGTATGCAAACAAAAAAAAAAAAGAAAAATATGAAAAGGCTTGTCGACGAGTTAATTGACAAAATATAATCTCACGATGTGAAACAGGTAAAAAAATAGTATAATATAATTTTATTCATTCAGTAACGTTCAATAATTGATTATATAATTTTATTCATTTAGTAACATTCAATAATTTGCATCTATGAGAAAATGATAGAAAATCAATGAAGTGATCAATTAATATATACAACAAATAATTATATTATTTATCGAAATATATACGTGAATGGCGATGTAGCAGTAGTTAACATCGTTTTTTTCCACTTACGTTGTTAAAATAACGAGCTCGAAATATCATTATAAACGGTACTAAAAACTTTTTTTCGAATCTTAAAGCGCGAATGTACGTTGGGATTTTTGTTTTATTGCTGTCGTATAAGCGTGGCTCGCGCGATAACTGGAAACTATCGATGAAGTATTGTTTCACAAGCAGGACGCGCGAGCTTTCACACGGGTATTTAGGATTCTCTATTGCACCGGATATTGTCAAGCTGGTCAAATGCCTGTAATAACATTCACGTACCGTGATGCATGTGGCCGGTATTGTTCGTCGCGCTTTCGGTAATTGTGGACCATTTTTATTCCCGACTGCCGCAAATATAACCGTGAAACTGCATAGCATCGGATGAAAACTATTGAGAGTATATCGACATTTCATTCAACGCTTAAGCGGATGTACGTAAATACTTTTGCGATTTCTCGATTTACGCAAGAGATGATTTTTTCAACATAACTTTAGTACGACTCGGATAATTAATTGGACGAAGGTTAAAACTAATCAAGAGATATCTTTATTAAGTTATCTATTCGTAATTTAATCGAATGTACTAATATCTATTCGAAGATATGCGTTATAAAGAGAGTAATAACTTTAATTGCGATAACAGGGCGGGGGGGGGGGTCTATTTTAACCCCTATTGGATCAGATGATAAGCGTCAAGGTCAAGCCTCGGCCAAGTTTAAAAGTTATCGGAATTAGGGATAAAAGATATTAATGATCGGGAGCTCGGCGCAAAAGTCGGCGTAGGTAGCGGCGCGAAAGTGAGATGTCGTTTAGTTGGTTTTTATCGCAATTGGCAGACGGACGAAACGACAACCGATCGATTGGATAAAGGTATTTCTTGACCAATAGGTCTGCTCCGGCTCGTTTCACCTATTTTCCCGGCTCACCTGCTCATTAGTCCTTGACCGCTTTACACCTACATCTTCCATTTATGTATCCACGGCCCCGCACATGCTCCCGATTACCGCGTCGGCTCTCATCTCTTTTGTATCGAGCGGTCAGAAATAAAAATCGCTTATAATTGTGTCTTCGACGTCCGCAAATATTCTCGCCCTTGTGCCTTCGCAACAAGGTTTTGCGCGTCTCGGATGCGTTCCCCGTTGCATCGCGCGATCGATTCGTCGATCACGTCGGACGTAACGTGGACGTATCCGACGTTACAACTGATTGCGATCAGTCTCGCGCATATCGGTGATAAAAATAAGACGGCCGATCCGTGATTCGCTTATCACGAGGAGGCGACGACAGGACCGGCGACGGCGGCGGCGTGCGTAATTGCGCGAACACGGAGATCGGTGTTCTACCTGCGGTAGCTAACAATAACTGTAAACGGAGAAGAGGAGGAGAGGAGAGAGAGAGAGAGGGGGAGGAGGGGGCAACCAGGCGTTGCGCAGTGAACAGGTTTTATTGATAGGTCGTCGCGACCGAGCGAAAAACGGGAACGTGAGAACGAAGGGAAAGAGTAATGAGGAAAGCGTGCTGTGCCATACCGATGCGCGCGAGATCATGTAATGTAGACGACAAGTACGTGTAGGGACGCATGTAAAATGCAAGGCGACGAGCCTTGACGTGGCGTAGTAACGAGCTGCTGCAGCTGCATAGGGTATGCATAGGTGTATGCGACCGTAGCTCGTGGACGGGGTGTGAAAGCGCCTGGATTGGCACGGTAAATTCTTGGAGGGTGCAATATATACGCGTCTTCTACAGATAGGTAGCACGTATCTGTCGGCGGCGGGGAGAGAGGGTGAAGGAGTGCAAATACCGTTGAATAACGAGACAGTCGAGACTCAACGCGAGAAAGTTAAGCCGGCAATTATGTCGTTGCGCCGACTTGCCGCGGTTCCGATTTTAGAAAAAGTATATATGTAAATGAAACTTTTTCCGAAAGAAAGATAAATCATCTCAGAAATGCGTGGTCCCCGGAAAGAATGAATGTACATCTCGGGGAATCGGAAGTCGCTCCCTTCGTTCCATTACACGGTCACTGCATTATCGCGCATTAACGTTTCGTTGGTTTTTGTTTTATTTTATTTTATAAACGCTCGCGAGAGATGATTTACGCGATATTTGTACGACATTTGTACTAAGATACTGCATGATATTTTCTTTCATACTGAATGCTTCCATGATACCGCGGCAGATCGTTTTATAGATTATATTAAAATGGCATCATCGCAGATGTTATATTATTAATACGTTAGAATATATAAATGTAAAAGATATGAAAAATGTGTTACATTTTATAACACGCCGTTCCTTTGAAAATTTAAATTAAAACTAGGAATCTCTCTTTGCTCAGAAATTAGATTAATAAGAAAACTTGCAATCTAAGAAAAGTTTAATAAACGAATTATATTATTACTATATATTTTTATTTTATTTTATTGATGTTGAAATCAAAATGTAGGACAGCAATAGGCTGAAACCCAATTTCAGGGCACGCTGGAAGTATATATGAGAAAATTATACAAAACTATATACGGGGGGACGTATCTGTGATACTTCATCTCTCTGTATAAGCTTCTTTTTAGTCCTTTCATGTCGATGGGAGAGTTTCTTGCGTGTCGCGACCTTTCCACGATCGCTCGTAACGCAGAAGTGGGAAAGTCTTGTGCGACTCTTTGTCGAGTGTGATCACCGTTGCGTGCGCGAGTCACTCGATTATCGGTAAAGTAATTAGAGAAATATAGGTATATAGATGCGGTGCAACTACTCCCTTTCCCCGCCGCGTTGTAACACAACGCGCGCCGGCTTTTGTTCTATCGACAAACTCCAGGATTTGGGTTACGGTGTCAAGATGCGTGACGCGGCTGTCTCCTTTATTTGACACGCGGTCAAGGGTAAGGAGATTCAGTTTATACGTCTTCCTGGCTACAGGATCGACGCGACGCTCGTAGGTTTATCGGTATCAAAATTTTGCTCTGCGGCGCGAGTATTAGTCAATTTTTTTTTGCGTGTCCGCGGTACGTTTCCGTTATCGGGGTGGAGCCGGCACGTCGCAGTGCCAACAACCCCCGGTCGAAGCTCGGCAGTCTGATTCGCCGTTGCGTACGTGATCCAAAGTACAAATCCTAAAAATTACCGCAACATGCCGCCAAGTACTCACTTATTTCTACTTGCTATGGTGGTGATTGCGGCTTATATTTGTCAGACGAGCGTCTCACACATAGCTTATGTACACAAATATACGTTTGAAAATTTGGTGTACTGGCAAGCGGTTTCGTTTAATCTCGTTGATCGATGTAGGATCTTCTTT
>NW_020214527.1:951478-974856 GCF_003070985.1 Temnothorax curvispinosus
ATTTCTGCCTTCAATCCCCGAATATCTAACGGAAAAAATATACACATCCACTTTACACACATACACACACGCGCGAATTAGATTTTCAAGCTTTGCGTGAATAAATGTGAGGTAATTTTAACGGCCCTATTTTATGGCATAAATGAAAGTCGATAATTAATAAAAGCTCTCTTTCTCTCTCGCCTTCCCCTCCTCTGTCTTTCTCTCTGAAAGCGGAATGAACGTACAAACGGGGAAAAAGATCGGACAGATCTGATTCTCTAATGAATAGAACGCGGTCCTGTTTATTCGACTGCGGTCCGCGATATATTTTAAATATACTGATGTCGAGTCTATTGTACAAGCGATGTTTATTTCATCTCTTTAGGGTTCATTAATTTCACTTGCATTTTGCGAGAGCTCTTCGCGTAATTAGTTGACGGAGGTACATAAAGAACAAAAGATGCGATTACGGTCGGACAGGTACGAAATAAATGTGACCTTACATATATAGCTTCGTGTTTTTCAACGGACGATTGCGCTGCAATAACTGTCAACTAAAGCTTATAAATTTTGTTTTTTTTCCCTCTGACAATGTGACGCGCGTTGCATTCGAACGGAAAGTTGATAAATATAAATACTTTTATACCACGCTTATTTAAAGTTTATGCGATTAAAAATCAGTTGCAACAACAGTCTAAACTTGACGAGTGATGATAATTTGTCAGCAAGTGATTTTAATTATTTGCTGTATTTATCTCTAACTTATTATTTTAATTATGATATATACAAAAAGAAAAAGATTGATAAATACGATAATTAATACCATAGTCTTATAACACTAAAAAATTATAAATAGGTTATCTAAATTCGGTTTAACAGTTTTCCTTTCTTGATTAGTTCTATGGCGCATAATAAAAGAGTTTGCTTAATTAAAATTTAATTTAATTAAATAACATTGATATACAATATGATATTTTGTCTAAATCTTTGTAGTAAACAATATCGATATCGATACAATCGTCGATATTGACGTTAAGTCATTCGGTAATGACGTACTTTAACAGAGTCGCCAGCTTAATTTCAAGCATGCAAAACACACGGTCCTAAATTGGTTTAATGAATGCGAGTAGGAACGGGAATAGAGTCGCAACCAACGGTGACGTCGGGCATCGTCACGTCGCATTTTCAGGGAGAAATTGCAACCGCTCGGAGACGTTTCTAAGGCGCGATTTACGGAGCGAAAATAAATCTAGGTGCGATTCGTTATCTTGAGGTTTGGTAGAATGTCGGAGTCCGCAAATGGTAGAATTAGGATTGACAAATTCGGCTGTCGTCCTCGCGGAATGCGGCTTCCATATCAGAAGCCGGTAATTTTCTTGGCTTTACTAGTACGCATTCAGTTGGACATTGAATACGACGACAGTATTGTTAATTTTCCGTCGTTTATCCCGTAGACATTGATTATAATCATCCTTCTTCGTATAGATCGTCAGAAGTAATTCTACACGGAAACTAAGAAATCTTTGGACTGTTAGGCTGTTAACTAAACATGAAATCTGTTTAAAATCATATTGCAGAAGTGATAGAAATAGGATACATTTTTTATTCTAGTTTCTTTTTTCTTGTTCTTGATTATACTCTCCCATGTCATAAAGATTGCCGGTTTCAAATTTTCAACAACTCGTCGTCATTCAAGCCTGGAAAAAAAATATGAAACTAATATGTGCTAACAAAACGTGATAGATTATATATGTACGATACATTTAACTTTCGGCTCTTTCAAATTTCGCTTTTTCTTAATAGTTGATTATTGATTTGCAGACGAAAGCAAGATGAGGTGCAGGTCCTCGAGGAAACGATACGGATGCGTTCGGAGAAACAGAAAAAGGCCGGGGTTGAGCTGAACGCCACGTGTCACATATGCCTGAAAACCAAGTTTGCCGACGGCGTCGGCCACATCTGCAACTACTGCGACATCCGATGCTGCGCACGCTGCGGCGGAAAGGTCACTTTACGGTCAAGCAAGGTAAGAGGGCACGGGCAAAAGGAGTACGCGAATAAACGGCCGGAAGAATCGTGGGGGCCAGATTGATCGAGTTGTT
This sequence comes from Temnothorax curvispinosus, assembly GCF_003070985.1. Lineage (NCBI taxonomy): Eukaryota > Metazoa > Arthropoda > Insecta > Hymenoptera > Formicidae > Temnothorax > Temnothorax curvispinosus. The sequence goes on from NW_020214527.1 coordinate 953,563, forward strand.
GCGAGTATCTGTCCCGACGCGTGCCACTTTTCTTTCCGCGTATTACATCGCCGCACCGTGGAGAAACCTTTTGAAGGCCTCGGCGTAAAAAGATCACACGGGAAATAAAAATAGAGAGATACCCATCGGCGTGTGATGCCCGGCGATCAAGTTGATATTAACGCGTCTGATGTAAATAATACCCTCGTCGAGCGATACAGAACATATGAGGGATATACATCATTTTAACAAAATAACTAAAAAGAAAAAAAGACACGTAAAGACCGAAAAATGTTACTTTGCGATGCAAACGAGTGTTGCTCGAGGCAACATCTGAAGTGTGGAAAATAAACTCATTAAGCCCGCACTGTTAGAACGGACTTTTTTATGAATGTATAAATATATAAAGATAAAAAAATATTGTCGTCTTGATTTTATCTTGAACTTTGGCGTAGTACTTTTTATTTTTCTTTTTTATTTAGCTTTGTTCCTTAGCAAAGAAACAGGTGAATAAGTGATAAAGTCAACACGAGTTTATCGAATTTATAAATCTCGTGATACGAACAATTTATTGATTAGTGATGTGGTGAACAACACAACTCAAAATCACAGTTGATTAAATGCGGTGGATTGTACGGATACACCTAGCCTTTGCATGATCTTCAGAAAGATTTGACACATGCAGCGTACCGTTCTGCTCCGCAAATTAGCCTCGCCGTCGAAACGTTTCTTTTTTTTTTTTGGTGCAATTTTTCTCTTCCGTACTTCTCATAAAATCTCGACGGCCGGTGTGAATGTGAAAGCCAAGCCCCTCGTTCTCCGGTCAGACAGAAATTTCGCAATTGCCTCATTAAGCGCGCATGTATTCCGCGATGGCGGAGATAATGTAAGAAGATAACGCATGATTTGATGGAGAAGGGAAGGGGAGGGGGAATTTAGCTCGGACAGCGTTATCGAATCGCAACGAAACGAGAGGGAAACGTTGGACGGACAGTGATACGGGAGCCGCGGCAAATGTCGGGTTTTCTGGGAACAATTAAGAGCAGGGTAAAAGATAATAATCGGTGAGTATCGTCCGAGGACGCTTACAGCGGAATACGTCAAAACAATTGACCTTACGGTAGCGCGTCATCATCCCCGTGCCGGTGCGTCAATTAACCCTTTATCGCGGTATGAATACGGTATCCGTGGGCGTAAATAGCCGCCACGCGGATGCTCTGTCTCTTTATTTCGTCGAGAGTCTATTTCGCCGTTTTCGACTCGCTTCTACTCGCGCAATTTCGATCTTCCGGATTTTCATCCGTATAGAGATGAAAGATTAACGTCCGGCGAGCGGGACGTAACCGTATATGCAGTTCGACGCGCGCGGGACGAACGCCGGCGGGTGTGCTTTTAAAACTTCGCTATTATCCGCGCCCATCACATTCTCCGAGATCCGTACAGATTTTCGCAAACAGAAACTAACGCTCGTCGAATTTGCACCGTATACCGTTCTAACGCGATTATCTACTTGCGCAAATATTATTCTTATCTCCGCATCGGAGTGGTTACGTTCTCGTCCTCGCGCGGTATTACAATATCGATCTACCATATTCGAATCGTAGCCTTTCCGGCGTAATCCTTGTACTAATAATATATAGAAGTAACATATGAGATATATTCTATTGGTTCCTCGTACGGTGTAGTAACTATGTACTATTTATTACCGTGTCGCATACGCAAGAATGTGCGATATACGTTTAAGTATGCCGTTGGAGATATTTCACTTATAGGCGTACATAAGAGGCAGCTGCAATATATATATGCGACTTATGCACGCGTACGAACATAAATATAGAGATTTGAATAAATAGAAATATAATATTAGATTTCTTCCTTATTATTTTTAGCTTGGAGCACTGATTTTATCGATCGCCGTGTCTTCTGGCTTTATTTAATGACCCAGTTTCGTGACAGATAATTTACGGATTTAATACCGAAATAATTACTAAAAGGAAATCTAGAGAATATTTCTGGGTATAATACGCGCGGCGCGAATCACACGTTTCGCCTGCCGTGTGTGTGTGTGTGTGTGATATTTCGCGCAGGACACCTCTTTACTGCGAACATGTAATAGCTTTTATCTTTCGCGAGCGCCGCTGCATCTTTCATCTCTTTCAGCGCGGAGACAGAAAGCTCCATTTTCCGGATTATTAAAAGTAATCCGGGCGCTGATCAATGACGCTCACGAGCGCGCCCGCGTAAAATTTAACGGCGCTCAGGCACGGAAATGTCGGGCGCGCATAAGCCTAGGCGGACACGGGGGTAGGTGGGGTGTTTTGTAGTAAACCTCCCCTCCCGCCGCCACCCCCGCCGCCGCGGGTTGCACACGTGCGCGCACGCTACGCACGCACGCCTCCGTCATGGCCGCACGCAAGTACAATGACAAACGTCATCGTGAGCGAGCGTCGTTACATCATCGATCCGCGCCCGTGGAAACGATGGGGGCGGTGGACGGGAACGGCGGGACAGGGAAATGGAAAAGAGGGTTCTTTCTTCGTTTCAAATGAGCGGGAACTGTCCTACTCCGCAATCGCGTCGCGTCGCGTCGCGTTGCGTCGACCGTTTAATTGCGTCCCGTTGCGAAAACAACGAAATTACAGAGCTATCTAAATGTCTCACTTGAAGAGAATCGATACCGACCGCTCGTTTTATACGCAATCCGTAGCGATTTACTCGTCCGACTACGTCTGTGCGTCGTCGTTGTCGCCCGTCGGTCGTCAACGGGTTTCTTTCTTTCCCTCTGTCCCGTTCTTTTTTCCGTTCTCGCGGCCTGGACGCTGCGTGGGAGCCTATGAATGGGGCGCGTCCCTGCGTGACGTCACTCGTCGCGCTGGTTCACATGGAGGGAGTGGGTGCCGGGGGTGGTTGGAGCGCGGGGATGCCGGAGGAGTGGGTGGCTGGGTGGACGGTGAGACGTTGGGCGGTGTGCGAGGTAGGGAGGGACGGGGGGGTACATGACGCAACATATTGATCTAAGTTTGGTAGGGAGGGTGCGTGGTAGAGGAGCACGGTGGAGGTGGAGGAGGCGGCAGAGGGTGGTATATAAGGGGAGTGGAAGGAAGGGCGGAATAAAATATACGCTATCCGTCAAATCTACGCTCTTCTGGGATTTCTCGATGCGCACAGTTTTACTCAAGGATCGTATGTTGTTCTCTCGAATTACGGCGGCATCGGGAAGACGGCGAACTTATAGATAGTTCGTCTGTCGTCTGCCGTTCGATGCCGAGGCTACCGGGTAGACGTCGAAGATGACATTTGCAAAGAGAGTCGATAAGAATGAGGGAAAGAAAAAGAGGGATGACGGAATAACAAGATCTGCGACATTATGAACAACCGTTATGCGATCTACAATGGCAATCGCGACACGAAGATTGGCATCGAATTGCTAGACAGAAACAATCTCTCTTGGAGAGACGTGTCGAGCACTTGATTACTTCTTGAAATAAGTTCCTCGAAACGGAACCGAGGAGCCTTGTTATTGCTTACGGGATTTATTTATGGAGTGTTAGATCTTACTCATGAAACGTGCTATTACAATATAGATCCTAACTATGTACTGCAAGCGTACCTAATATGTTATACGTTATCTATTTTTATTATCTTTTTTTATCTGTTTGCCTTATTTTTACAATTGAATTAATTTGCCAGAAAATATTTAATCGAATATTTTTTCTTGTGAACTTTAAACTCTAATGAATTAAGAAAATGTCTGAATAAGTGTCTCGTGGACGTAAAGAGCAAAAGCATTCCTGAATGAAACGTGATTTGCAATACCTAAATGGCGATGTGGAAAGCGACGTCATAATAAAAATGTCGATGGCTAGAATACGCGACGTTTACGACCCATTCTGCGACCATTTTGTTTATCTACGCTTCGGGTTGCAGCTCCTCCGCTGGAAATCGACTATACGTCCGATGATATACCCCGCGATTGAAACGCGACTTACACATGCTCGCGCCACGAAATCGGTTCTATCGAATACTTTATTATCGCGCAAGCACAGACAGTAACATAGCGGGGAATCACCCCTGCGAGATTTTGCGTTATTTAGAAAGACACGAGGTAGTTCGGGAGATATACGAGAACGACGCAACGAGAACATGTGTATAACGTTAAAATACTTGTCGACTTCTCTATTTTATCGTTTTCCATAATCTATATTATTGATTGCTGGCCACTCTAATTCCGATCGTCCTTATTTTTCATATCGCAGAATTGTGCAAAATTATGTGCGATCTTGTACGGTCCTTTTCCTGTCTCGTGCTTCTGTTATGCTGGGTCGACATTGATAACGTGACTTGCTTATTTTTCTTGATTAGATGTGACTATGTACTTTCTTATTTTAAGATTATATTAAGGAAGATAGACAAAGAGAAAAACGACTGAGACAATACTCCCAAAATATATTTTTTAATACAAAATGCAGTTGCAAAATAATAAGAAATCAATATCGCGGACGTTAGCTTTTAAATAATTGGTGGTGCTTTAAAAAATGAATGTGTTAAAAAATGACTTGAAAGAAAAGCAAACATTTACACGAATTTTAATATCATTTCGAAACATTGTTATCACTTACGCTTTTGGCAAATTTCGCTACGTTATTTAAAAGCGCCGATGTTAAAAATAAATTTATATATCGTTCTACAGTTTTGATGCGATATTCACGGTTTTCTGCAGTTCTCTACTTCGCTTTCTTTCGCTCGAAAGGATTGGGACGGATGTCGTAATATATATTACAATGATCAATAAATACTTTGTTCTTCGTTTATTTTTATAGTCTTTTGATGTTGCTAGGATTTTGCTTCTTTTCTTTCTTTCTTTTTTTTTACAAAGAAATCTGGAGCATCGATGAAATATTTCTTAGAGAGTACTCGGATCCTCCAAACTCTTTGATAAATTTTAAAAAGGTTACAAACTGCTTTAATATTTAACAACAAGCATTAATCTGCAGAAGTTTACGTATGGTACAACGGTGTCTTTTTACTGAAATATTTCTCGCTCGCTTTAGTAATTCAGAGCGGCTGCATCTCGCACGTCGGCAATCATAAACGAATTACAGGAGTTACGTGTGTGAGACGATAATAAATATATGCGACTTTCGTGGCGCCTCGACATCCTCTACACACACATTCCCAATGGGGTATTAACGATCGAAAGTTCGCTAAGAACCCAGTACTTTGACTTACGGGCAGCATCTGTCGTTTCTCAACTGACGCTCTCCGTGGAGCAGCGACTTGGGAATACGACTCCCTCGACCGCTCATTCTATATGTAGGACACCTGAAAAGTTCGCCGGACAAAGTATAAGCCCTTGACGCTAATATAGATCTATGCTTCCTATCAGAAGGATGCAAAAGTGCAAAAGTCAAAGTCATTAAAAGGAGCGGAGTATATAAAATTGCGTTTCGTAAACTTTCGAAATCCTCGCAATTTCCGCGACGTGAAGGACTTGACGAGGAATTCTACGAGTTTCGCGTATGAAGCTGCACAGTTTAAATTCTCATTAAGACAAATCTTTATCGCTCATTAAATGTTTGTGCATCTGGGCACCTTTACACGCGCAGAAACATCGTAAAAATCATCATCAGTCATAAGTAGATGCACGTGTATACGTGTTTATTGGTATTACTTTACGTTGTTAATTTCGCATTATGTTAATTACGTCAATGTGATTTACTGACGATTGATAGCGGCGTGCACAATAACATCCTTCGGTGGTACACAATAATCCGCTGAAACCGGTGGTGGTATCATTTGAAACTCCGCCGAACTCGTGTGTGCAAACTGATTCCTAAAACGAGAGCACTTCGTAATTGCGTCAGCTTGCCTCAAAGGCTTGGCCGTCATTTACGAAAGCCGGACTTGTGCACGTTCCCCACGTACTTCGTCTGTATTATATGCTCGAGCATGATTCCAGCTTGGTCTTCCGAAGTGCCCCCCCGATACGGTGCCACGGTAGAGAGCTCATACGGAGCGAGCTCTACTTGGATCTGAAGGGCGATCTAAGTACGGATGTTGTTCTACACGTAGACGATTGTTGCGCGACTGAAACCCTTGGCGTCATAGTGTTCTTTTCGTTATCATTCCGTACGTTTTTCTCATCCATCAGGTGATTGCTGACAATAAAGAAGTCGGTTCTTTTGTCTCGCGACGCGCGACGGTCTCACAGAACTATTTTCTTCGAAAAACAATGCTTTATTCAAGAAAGCGGAAACTCCTTTAGACAAGACTGCGGATTTAGTTGATTTAGTTTCGGGTTCATTCCGAGTGATCAAAGAGGAAGGTCTGAAAGAACGGTGTTACGATATTACGAGTATATTGAATATATAGGATACATATATGTATATATATATTGTCTCATTTTTAATTATATTTTAATAATATAAATACGCGTATTTTTATTATCAAATTTTTTTTCTTTTTTAGGACATACGTAAATATATAAATTAAATGAGATTTACGATCAAATTATGTAATTTATTAAATAATGTCTCTTTCTCTCTCTCTCTCTTTCTCTCTCTCTCCCTCCCTCCCTCCCTCCCTCCCTCCCTCCCCCTCTCTCTCCCTCTCTCTCTCTCCGACCAATATTACCGGTAAGAGATAATTTGGCATGTGTGACAGGATACATATATATATATATATATATTATTCAAAGCTGGCATCGATCACATTTTCTGAAGTCAAGACGGAATTACGTTGATTCTCTGGCGAATATTACGTGCCGTGTAACGTTGACGTCGTAGTGACTTATCGGATTGACTCGTACGAGCTTGTGTGTATCGATCGTTCCTCGTGCTCGAAGTATCGGGACGTGGACGCGTCGATGACGACGCCGGTGTGTCATCGCCGTTGCCATTTCGGCTCGGCTGGCGGCGGTATCCCTGCCGGTGGGACTACGTACTTAGTGTCGTGATAAAGTAATCTGAATTAATTTGTCTCTAATTAATTAATGCAAATTACCGATGCGGGTCAATCCGCTGAATTACTGATCGTTTACGTGGCACCGGACTCTCTCGAATTATTGCGCAGGCGGGACAGTTCGAGGGGAGGGGGAGACCTTCTTCTCCTTTTTTTTAAGATTGACAGATAATTCACATATGTCACACATACGTACGAAATATTTTTGGCGGACGAAGGACGCCGGCGAAGGGAGGCCGCAGAAAGGGGTTGAACTCTTGACATATTGCTGTCTAGGCAACTCAACGAAGTGCTCTTCAAGTTCTTCCCGTCCACATCTATCTTTGCTGCTGCTGCTGTTGCTTCCTCCCTTGCTCCGAGCTCCCTTTCCCCGCATTTTCGTTGTTCTCTTCTTCACTCCTGGCGGATTCTTCCTTACAAACGTGCTGTCAGTTTGCATCGCGGTATTGTCGGTGTACTTCGTCGGGGTATACTCGCTTAAGCGTACCTCGATCGTCGTACGCACGTGCGACGTCGATGGTATTTGAATTCACCGGGAAATTCGTCTCGTGGTCGCGGTTTGAGGTAACAAGCTTGAGTGCACACGTACGCGACTCGTTTTCTTCTACCGCGTTCTCCGTGCGTACCTCTCATAGCTTTCGACCTCGCTCTTGGAAATTTTCCTTTCCGATTCTAGAACGGTAAGCTTACAGCCCCGCTGCGAAATGATGTCAAAAGTTTTCCGATAATTCTTAAAGAAACATTTGACGAAACGTGCGAATCAGGAGAAACATGCCCAAGTGTCTAAACGTCTTCGTATTCGTCTATGAAAATCATAGAGTGTAGCATTGTAATAAATTCTTGATGGTTGCAGTTGATTATGTGTGTGTGTAACATAATTTTCATTGAATTAAAGGGGAAACAATCTCAGTATAGCTCGTACGAATGATATATTTTATGGACATACTTTATTTGGCAATTTTATTAAGTGACTAATTTTATTCAACAGCGCTGAGAATTAATGGATATTGCAGAGAGTTGTGTGTACTTTCATACGTAGCTAATAAAATAATTTTGTAATGCATGTGGGATATTATTTCACTTGGGATTAAATGTAAGAAAAAGATGTGACCTATATATGTAAATATTACCATACAGTACTGCAATAGCGAATTGAGGAGTTATCTGCATTTATTAAAATTACATATCGCGCAATATTATCCACATGCCGCTACAGAAATTATATGTTCTTTTGAGGCAGAGTTTGACAGAGTAACTACAGCGAATTCATGATACTGAATCACGTTCACTCGGCACGCAGCGTTCAGACGAAGTAGGTTGATAGGCACTTACTTTCTCAGCTCTCAACAAATTCGTCATGAAAGTAAAATAAAGTTTGTCATATTTGACGTCAATTTATGTTTTAAATTTGGATTCTTACAAGAATAATTAAAGTTTTTTCCTGTCGCGTGCGGCACTCCGTTCTCAGGGAATAACGAAACCTCCAATTCTACATTATTTGGGAGCGTCATTGATCCTCATCATGATTTTCTCAATGTAACGCCGGAGTGGGCAGCAAAGTGTTATCGATGAGAGTTTGCATAGGCATTGTTTTGTAGTTTGCTACTAAACGCTCCATCCATCACTCTCTATCTTGATGAAATATTCTACTAGTTCCTATTCACAGTGCAAACTACTTGATTCGAGCGGTAGTTCGCTAATTGTGAACCCTCATTATATTCGATACACAACAGTTGCGTATAAGAATGCACACTTTCTATAGGTAATTTATTGAAACGATTAATCTCTTATTAAATATGCCGCCTTAAGTTATGCTATTGTTTCTTTGTAATCACAATAGAATGTACTAATATCACATATATTACTAATAATCACAAGAGAATATAGTAGACGTTTTTTTAGCAGATATTTATTATTACCTAATAATTTGCTCGTATTACTCTTTAAAAACAGATTATTTAAATAATATTAGATACATAATATATTTGACATATATTCACAAAGCTGAAAATGCAAAAATAGAAATATCGTTAAAAAATAATACAGAGTTATAATTGGAGGGGTAAAAGCCATAGTGGTGTAAGTATTCTAATATATTGACTCGATGTGCATAGATGCAATCTATACAATATATAAATTGCATCTATGCCGAGTCAATATTTTAAAAAATTTACCACTATAGTTTTTACCCCTCCAATTATTAATATTATAAATTATGAATACACGTTTTTGTAAGTTTGGAAACGGCTTTGATTTACATTTATTTTATATATCATTTTATTATATTAAAATGCGAATTAACATTTAAGACAAATTGATAAACGTTTGCAAAAAGAGGAATTTTTTTCTTACTAATAAAGATTTATAAAAAAAGGTCGTAGAAAAATCGTAACTATCTTTTAATCGTCTACGTATGCGCTGCGAGCATTTCTTTTGTTACACTTCTCAGCTCTACGTTCGCATCTGTTCAATTTAATTTAACATTACTCAGATCTCCGTGTGGATTTGCATAAGAATATAGCCCAAGGCAATGGCCCGGTCCGACGACGGAAACTTGGAGAGGAATTTACAATTTCTCTTTGTAAAACCAGCGAGATTTCAAACCTTGCGGAGCAGAGCGGATACGATTGTTCTAAATACACGCCGTACTTATTTGATTTAAAGCGCGTTTTTGATTCCGTTTCCCGGATTGTGTTTATCGTAAAAATAACGCGCCCAGAACGACAAGTAAGCCGTAAAATAGGATACGTTGTCTAGGCTACTCCAGTTGGCGTGTCTTTCGCTTCTATAATCAATCTCACGCCGCTTTATACATTCCAATTAGCTTGGTAACCGGCCGACTTCCTATAGGTAATTTCCTATTAATATCCTCGTCACTGGCCGCACGCGGTGACCTGGATCGATAAGTTTCAAGATACTTTCGCGCTTTGGAGAGATAAAATTTTTGCGCACCCATTCGTTCCCTTGGCAATCTTTAATAAAGCACACACCGTGTAAGTCCTTTAAGAGCACTCGTCCCGAAATATCCCCTCCCAGTGTCGAGTTACAAATAGAAGATGCTCGCGCTATTTTTAGTCGCGGTCAACAGGAGAACGCTACTTTTCTGGTTGCAGGTGATATGGGTGTGCATACTTTGCCGGAAGAAGCAGGAACTTCTCTCGAAGACTGGACAATGGATGTCGAAGACAGGCGCCGTGGACAGCGCGTTGCTGCGGCAAATGCAGGAGGACTTGCAGGTGGGTGGTCGTCAGGGACTCGCGGACCAAACTCGGGATAAAAGACCGAAACTCGAGAGGGCGCACAGCGCGGCTGAGAAAGAGAATTTGCCGTTATTACAGAGAAGCGGAAACTGTCCTCTCAGGAGACAGTACTCCCAGCAAGAGCAGGTAACGTTCTCCTCGCTCGCCCGATATTCTTGTCGGAACGCACTCTTTTATTTACAAGGCAGATATATTTTTGCGCACGTAAATGCTCGGGATGCTCCTACACTCATGAATATGTAACGTCGCACCGTGATAAGTTCGCAATAATTCGCACATTTGATATCTCCGCGATTTATTTATTTACGAACGGAAGGAAAGAGATCGAGGCGTTCCCGTCACATAACCGAAGGATTATCAGCCCGCGCCCTCGCGACGTATAACACCGAGCACTCAGTGAGTCTGTGTTCCTGCGGTTGCAGATCTCGGGTCGCCGGATGTCCACGAGCGACAGTGGGGTGGAAATGTCCGTTTCGCCTCACGCGAGAACTTTACCAACCCCCCACGTGGTTGGTTCTTACCCGGTGCAACAAACTCCGAGGCATCCTGCAGTCTATCCTGACGACGATCCCAATTTATACCGAGGCGAGCTCGACGGTCTGATGAGACAACATCCGCAGAACTATCAGAGGCAACGGTCGACTTATCAAGTAAGAGAACAATAACTTCGAATGATATCACGTTTCGTCTAAAATTTGCAAATTTCGTTTTTAACAAAGTAATAATAAGTATATAATTTAATAAAATAAAACTGTATAATTTTTTTTATATATACATTTATCTGGAAAAAATTAAAAAAATTTAAATTTTTATAAATAAAAATGCTAGTTAATTACCTTAATTCTTCATCGAATAACAAATCTCAACAAATTTTTTTTGTTTCTTAAATTGTACCATGTTTTACGATTAATTAACGACAATTATATTTGAGTTTTGTAACATATCGATTATTTGACGCAGGATCAAGGTACAGATCTTGGAATGACTTATGGTCAGACACCGATGGAGACTGGCTCCGTTCGTACTGCAGTGCATCCCTCTCAGCAGCATTCGTTACATCAGACGCAGGGCGGACGTCCCACTCAACCTGCATCAACAGTGGGCGTCCCGCAACAAAGAAGTTTCAGTAGCAGTGAGGAAGAGCGAAGCACACCGGAGTGCGCCAGCGACGAGCCGGACGAATCGGAGAAGGGTAAGCGAATCCTCCAATCCCAATATTTATCTCTAATTATACACCCACTCGATATAAATTAACGAGGTACTTCATTTGATCGATATTACTCGCAATATAAATTTTATTCGAATTCTTTGAAGAAGAGTTCTACTCTTCACAATAAAAACTTTTAAAAATTTACTTAACTTATAAAATTAAAGCTAATTTATTTGTATCATAAAGTATAATCTAGATTAATCCAAATTATGTGATATATACGAAACGGTTTATAACGGTATAACAGTAGTACGCGTTTGTATAAAGTACTTTCAGTCGAGTCTTTTTTTATTCATTTGTTGTATTAGTTTTTTAATTAATTGATAAAATAAAACTTTACAAATATTGCGATAATTGTAACTAATGGTATTTTTTGCAAAATATACTATTAGTAAAATTAAAAATGGTCAAATCGCTGCTGAATTTATTCTAAAATGTACAATGGAAACATCAGGTGATCGGAAAAGTCGGCTTTGCCCTTGAAAGTCAAAAGAAATGCACGAGAAAAGATTAGTCTTTCCGTGTCAATAGATATTTGGTTTACAAAGAACGCGTATTTACGATATTTGTACATAAGGCGGTTATGGAAAGTGTAATCGATCGATCCAATGCTCGTGTTTGATAGTAAGATAACATGTATTTATAAAATATAATATCAATCGGAACATTTTGTATTAAATATGACTTAATGCTATTAAATTAATTTAATACTTACACGACACGGATAAAAGAAAGATCCAATTACATATATGTAATTCTTTGTTCCGACAGTTTTTGTTTAAACCTTATTAATGAAATTATTTCATGATTGCTGTTAGCTAAAAAAATTAAGAAGATCTATATGCTTTGTGAGTTAATTTTATATATAAAAATTTTACATTTTTTTCAAAATATAATAAAAACGCAAGATTTCATCGCGTTTCAATTATGAGACACTTCAATAAAGGAATAGATCAGCTGTACTTTAATTGGTCATCAAAGTAGCTCGTAAATTTCATGCGCATATCCAGTAATATTTTGGCGTCGCGTTTGTTTTCGTGGAGAACGTTTTGTTCCCAAAAATTGGAGGAAGGGAGCCGTGTGTGCGATGTATGTATGCGATTCACAGTTGATTAAACGCGAGATCGACGAACTGTGAACCGACTCATCCAGGTGCGCACCTGTAGGGTGAAGTTCTCTCTTTCTCTCTCTCTCTCTCTCTCTCTCTCTCTCTCTTTCTCTCTTTCTCTCTTTCTCCCTCTTTCTCTCGCAGAGTACAGAAATAAACTGTATTCTGCCTACCTTCGCCGCGCATCACTTTTTCCATATGATGAAGGTCGGATACGCCGAGTTTCTGCGTCGATCGCACAACAGAATCCCTAGTGCGAAATTCGTGTCTGAGCATCTTGGGTCATCGCATGTGTAATCACGATAACACATCGATCGATGACTGAGCGTAAATCAAATCTTGTGCGAGACGGCGTCGTAAAATTTCTCTCTCGGGGAGAATCAGTCGACCCGGGTTTAACCCAGACGCGCGCAACCCTGTTACCCTCGTGCGAATTTCACGGACAACGCGAATGGCAATCAAGATCGCGACGAATAATACGGTCGCGTTTAATAATTTCCACGCGAGTGCATCGTGCATGGTAACGCACACGTGAAATGTCACGTTATATAACTTGATGCGCACGTATCGATTTTATAATGGCCAGCGCGCTCGATGCCCTTCTGGTCCTCCCAGCGATCCTGCCGCGAAGTATTGACCGGATCTGATCATACGTGTCTTCTTCGATTGGGAGGAGGGACATCTCTTAAAGATAAGAGGACATCCGTCCTTTTTAAATCCTCGATCAGTGCACCGCGATCGTGTATCGCGTCCCGCGTCGCGCCGATGTATCCCGCGGGAATTCTCAGGTTCTGTCCTCCCGGTCTCGCCGTTGCATTGATCCTTGGCATCCTCTCGCCCCTCGCTCACCCATCCTTCCAACTCTCTCTTGCGCTCTGCTTGCTTTTCTCTCTCTCTCTTTCTCTCTCTCTCTTTTTCTCTCTCTTTCCCTCCCTCTCCCTCCTCTCTTCCTCCCTCCTCCCTCCCTCCCTCCTCTCTCCCTCCCTCCCTCTCACCCTTCTACCCTTCGCCGCGGTCTTCCTATTTCCAACCCCGTCTCTCTTCTTCCTTCTTGGTACCTCGCTACGCCCACACGCTGGCCGTGACGTCACGCGGCCAGCACGTGGGCGAATTCAAACATCTGCCCCTTCTTCGTTTCTGAATAGTTTTCGACCTCTAACCGGCCAGGACTTGGTCAGAAAAAAGGACCGCTGGCTCAAAGGCTCAGTGCTTTCCTCGAACCCGTCGAATGATTATTTTGGAGATCATTTCTCCTTCCAGCACTCCTGAATTTACGAGTGCACTTCTGACCCTTCGTTTCGTTAGCGCGAACCGATTTATCACTTACTTCCTTTGATTTCGAGAGACAAATCCCTGCGTTTGAAGGCACGTACAATACCGATGCATAATAAGATTAAACATTTCCGCAGCTTCACTTTTGAAGTTAATTCGACCATAACTTTGAGTTCTTGAGCAATAAGGTTAATTTAAAAAAAATAAAAATAATAAATAAAAAAAAAAGAAAATAAACCAAACCAACGTAGTTTAGCGAAACGGGGTTACGAAATGTCATCGGGAGCACAATGAAGATCACGTGAATCCACATTCCTCGTTACCCCTCCGCGCCGTTCGTTACTTATGAACGGAGGCTGGACAAACTTTGACATTTTCCCCACTTCTGAGCAATGAGAAAACTGCGTACGATACCGCTTTTTAAATCGATGGACGGAAACACCGATGCGCGTTACATTATTTTTTTTCTTCCTTCCTTCGCGGCGCGTTACACAGTGGTTCCGGTGGGAGTTCACAGACTAATTTGTCCGCGCAACGTGCGCCGACCATTTTCCATGATTGATCGCCCTCGTGACAAACGAGAGAGTACTGTACTCGCGATAACCGTAATTATATTAGCGCTCGGAGTAGCGTTTTATGCACCGCAGTAGTTTTCTTTTTTTTTTGCGTCACGTACTCACGCGACACAACAGAATCGAATCTTCTCGAGGAAGGTAGAGACGGAGGGTAGACGGTATTTCGTATAAATTTAATCCGAAGACATTGCAATTTGACGGTCGGACGAACAAGGTTTCGGTGCCGTATTAATCTTTCTCTTTTTTTTATTTATTTATATGGAGTTTTTGCTCATTCATAAATCTGGCGCAACGCGCACATCTAGATTAGTTTTTACGCAGGAATTAAAGTACGTTGTTGAATCTATCGCAGAAAAAATAGACAGCCGGTACAATAAAAGAGAAATTGTGTGAAATTGAGTCGGTCGTAACTGCTCCTTACTTTCACGCTCTAACAGTACTGCGTATGTTGCGTGTCATTTAAACCATGTCGAATACGCGTTAAGCGTACGTGCCTTTTAATTCAATTAATTTATGGAAAAGCGTTCGGTTAATATGCCTGAGGAATTAAGGAAGAAGTGAATGTCCCGTAATGTTGCTCGCTATGGAAATTAAACGAAATTGCCTTCTCGCGCAAACTAAAGTGATACTTTAGCGAGAAACTAAAGTGATATTTATTTTATACAGGTAGTTACGGATTCATGTAAATGCGCAAACATGTGGGCGCGGAGTGCATTACGCATATACGCGCCTACCGTATATCCGGCGATGCAAATAGTTAAAGCAAACTCCGCTTAGATTTTGCCGCACAGCTTTGATCCCGTCACCTTTTCTTCCTCACCCCCCCTTCCTGAGATATCCGCTTCTCCACGTTTATTTCTGTCGGTGGAGACACAGTAGGCCGACTGTCTGTGTATACTATATGTCGCTACGTGATATTTCCTCTTGATCGCTGCGCGATAGCTTGGGGATAAACACGGAGGCCGGAATCAAGCGGTCGCTACTCCACAGAAACTGACGACTGCGAGTTACGCGTATCAAAGACACGCATCGCGCCATGCTGTTGTGACGCACGGTCTGCCTACCTTCAATAAAAATGCCAATAATAGCGGTAATGCGGACCGATAGTCTCGACTTTTTTTTCCCCCTGTATTTTTTTCGACGAAACGATGCGCGGTAAACTCTGCGGGAACGCGTGACAGTCTCGATGTCTATTAATTAATCGCCTTTGTTGTGAATATCATTTGAACGAACTATAAGATGAAGGGGAAAAAAGGATACAACGTGCATTGGATGATCGATCACACGCCTGCCCGATGGCGAGATTGACGATCGGTTTCGCACATCCATGTCGGTTAATTTCAATTTTAATTTAACCGATTATTTGCCTTTTTGCGGTTTTTGATTCTAAGGAATCAGAGTAAAACTATGGCCATGAAGCGTCTGGCCGTAACAAATATTCGGGATAAGATGAAGTGTATACCTAATCGAATATGTTTCTTTGAAAAGTCTTACGAACAGAAATGATTGCGCGCAGCCAATTGTAACGCAAGTAAATTAAGACCGAATAACGACGAGTAATCACATGTGAGAATCGCTTTAAATGCGCGAGGGAAGCGACGGGCTAGCCCGACGGTGGTGTTGTTGCTCCCATTCGTAGATGCACAATACAATTAGTGAATAGATAATTAGTTTGTAGAAGCGAGGTAAGTTACGTGTGTGCTCATATGTTACCCGGGCGATCGCCCGTTTTTTTTAACGGGGACCTGCGGGGAATCCGGATTCAAGCGCGAGACGCAACGTGTCTCCTCGCGAGGACAGAGAGGGGAGGGGGTGAAAGAAGGAGAGATATTTGCAGAGCAAATTAATTGCCAGGAGAAACGTTTGCCGCACGATCGATCTGGCCAGCGATAATCCACTTCTCGTCTAGTCTCTAAGTAATCTCTTCTCCACCGTTCATATTCTCGCGTTTCTCAGCGTCGGAATCAACGCTAATGAAGATTTCTAGTCCGTTTTCAGCAGTCGCGCACCTGCGGCGCGCGAAAAACCACACAAACCCAGACCCAAAATAATTCTGACACCTGCTGATAGCGCGACTCGATGCGACAGTAATCGCACGCTTAAACGCCGTAATATCTAAAAAGTCTCGCTCTCTCGCCGTTATCGATCACGGCTCACCGGCGAGATAGCGAGAGGAGGTAGGTGTACTCGGCATTTCGAGTTTACCCAATTTCGTTATCTCGGTAATGAGTCTTCGTCGGCGCGGTTTTTACCCGTGCTCCTCGCGCGGTCGAACTTCCGCAGCTCAGCGAAATTTTTTTCACGAGAAATAGGAACGCAAACGAGATATCGCCGCCGCTACCGCCGCCGCTGCCGACGATGACTACGACGGCGGTGCGGTGCGAAAGTGGGCGTGAGGCGGCGCCAGGAATGGGGTGGTAAAATCTTGGGGTGATTTATACGCGGTGAGTCGGTGTCATCTAACTTTTAAATTAAGATTCTCTGCACTTTTCCCCGACGCGTGACTTCGCGGTCCCTCTTTCCGTTCGCCGCAACGACATCTGCTACTGTTACCGCGCCCTGGCGCGCGCACTTCTTCTATTTATTACCCGTGCCTGTATCTCGTCGGGCGGAAAATGCCACCACGCTCCTCGCGTCGTCAGGTACCTGCGGATGCGTGACTATTCCGCCTACTTTAAACGCGCGCTTAAACGCCCATCGACAGTCGCCCCGAGGCTCCTCATTTTGCGTTCGCGTACCGAGAACGGCGCGGACGACGTCTTTTATGCAGGTCGTTACTTTGCGACGAGGCGCGGATACGCGACGTAAAGGTCCTCTCCTTTCACTCTGCCTCATTGGTGTGCTCTTACTTCGCGGTCTCGGTTACGATTTACGTTAGCGTGCGTGTGGAAGTTAAATTCATTGTTTCTGGGACACCGAGCGTGAAATTTTCGTAACCAGACGGGTTTCATTGTTACGCACGCGCTTTCGGTCATCAATGGAGCAGCTCTCCCGCTTTTATCGTCTCTCGTTATGTCGTAATGCTGAGAGATCGCATTGACACACGGATATCAAATGCGCACTGCCGCGTGGAACACGGATATGTAGGTGTCGTTGAATGATATAAGGATGCTCTCTCGTGGCGATCGTATTACCAATTTGTTAGTTTTACGAACCGCGAATCTCTACTTTTTTTTTTATCGCACTCGTCGCCTACGTACTGACAATATACATATACAACGAGACTTCTTCTCCCTAACGTCCCTTTTATTCGTTCTTCGATCCAAAAATACTCTTTAACGATTTTTAGTACTTAATCATGACAAAATTAATGATACATTTCTTTCAGCGAGAGAATTATCTGCGAATAACGACTTGCACAACACATCGTCCGAGGTCAAAGAATTATTCGCATCTCGTGATGTTCTCGTAGCATGGTTGTAAAATAATACCGTTCGCGGTAAATTCAGAATCGTTGAATTGAGTGAATAATATGCTTTCGCATTTTTATTTTGTGCGATCTTTTTCCCATTCACAGATGTTCAACCGCTCGTTGTACCTTCGTGTCTATCATTCAGTCTTTCTACTTACGTCTGCGTCTTGTGTTTTAAACACACCGAGCACGAAATCTTGCACAGATAATTCCATATTTTCGATATATCGCATCGGTGTTTTTATATACATATATAAAATACACCAGCTCATTTCTGATTCTGATCATTCTGTAGATGAACCGCGGCGGCCAGGCATATCATTTCGATGATTAGCAGTAAGTCAAACAATATGTTGCAATGTGTAGTTAAAGGGAGATCGGCTTTTAGGGCAAAAGCCGCTGCCACTAGGGATGACTTCCAGGGGTACGCGGGAGAAGGCGGCAGACAGAATGAATCGGCAATTCCCCGCGGTACTTAATAATTTTATTACATAAAAATACCAAGCAAATCAACTTTCGCTATATATTAATCGCTACACATATATCTAATTGTATGTATACTTACATATACATATATATAATATGTATATCTGTGCGTATGCGTGTGCATGTGTGTGTACGTATATCTGCCGACCGGTCGTGCGTATCGAGCATAGGGACCGAAAACTGTTTCTCTTTCTGGTTTATCTAACTCTCGTGGCTCGATTACGCGCGTATACGTTTTATGTTACTTTTTTTTACGCATTTTTTTTTCGTGCTCTTCGCGCGGGGTTTGATAACTCTTTTAAAATTCTGTCTCGCTAATCCAATTTCAGGATGAAACTTCATTGGCAACATACCGTCCATACTTAATTGTGTTTAGGTTTCTTTTATACTGTCTTGCACTTTGCGAAGAAAATTATCTTTCCGCGCCCTCAGGGACACATTCACGTTAGCGTTGCCATGAGAAAAACGCGGGGATACGCATAGTGAAAAAAAATAGCAAGTTTTTTTTTTCTACGAGAGAGAAGCCCGTGACTAGCACGTCACGTGATGCGACCGATCGGCAGAAAATTGTAATAGACTTTATTTGTTCTACTTTGGACGGCTATGAATCGTGCACAGGTATATTTTTATCTACACTTTACTCAAGAATATATACGCGTACACACATACAATTCCCACAAATATCTCCACGTCTCGAGATTTTCCATTCGCTCGCATATACGCATTATCTGGATATCCGCATAAATCCGTAGATACTTACTTTCCACTTAATCGGAATGATGACGCTGCAGCAAAATTACGTTTTTAAGATTGGAATTGGGATTGTGTTTCATGTGTCTTATTTTATTTTATTTTTCTGTATTAAGTTTTTAAACAGTGCTACCTTTGGCATCCGTACGATAAGCGTTTAGACTTTCTTCAAAGTTCAAGAGAGTTTAACTTCCGGGGAAAATAAAGATAATGTTATTTTGGAAATATCAAGACTGTTTTCTCCAGATATTAATGATGTAATTGATATTACAAATGTATCGATTTGATATTTGAATACGATTTTACGGAGGCCAAATTTGTATCTTTCGTTTATACGATAATTTTTCATGTGTTTTGTGTCTCGCCCAATTTTTTTGTGTAAACGGATAAAAGTTTGTTATGTCTACCATTATAATCTTGCTGTCCTAAGAAATTTAATAGAAAGCGTCTCAATGCAGAACTTTAGATGGACATCTCGCCAAGAGGAGACTGTAATTATCGTTATGCACGTACGCGCACACGTACACACACAACCACACGATCCCTGCACAAATTTACGCATATAGTCGTACTTTTTTTGCGTCTCTCGCCAATCGTGTGCCAATCGTAGGCAGATTCAGACGTACGGTTCTACTTAAACGCTTCTCAGACGTCGTCTATAGCACATTTATCGCGGGCAAGCTTGCACCGCTGCCTTATCTCGTTTCCGTTAGGGTATATTGCCACACACAAAACGCACACACAGAGCTGACACGCGAGTTAAAGAGGGAGAAACATATCGGGCAGGGCGGGGAATGCGAGGCATCGCAGGAAGGTGCACTCGACTCGAGATAATGACAGGCTAATCCTCGAAACACGATAATGCTTTCGTTTTCGGTGCGTAGATTAACGCGAACGCCGAAAAACGAGAAGCCGTGTAAGATTGGAGCAGGACGCGTGCGCAGAGAGAAGATCTCGAAGGAAGACCGCGAAAGGATACGCTCTTTTCTCTCTAGAGAGGCGCGGGAGAGAGAATCGGCATAGCTAGAATTAAGAGTTTGCGATGCGATAAAAAAAAAAAAAGAAAATCCGCGCACGCGCTCGAAGAGGGGAGAAAAGGGGAAAAGCAGGAGAAAGAAAAACACGAAACGTTTTGGATCTACTGTAGGGAAGGGGTACTACCACCACGCGGGAGGTCCGAAATCGATGTCCAGTGGTGGGCGTAGGCACAACGGATCCCACAATGGGCACCACGGGTCGGACGCGGGCATGACGGCCGTGGAGCATAACGGCCACCATCCACCGCGAGAGCCGCGAAAAGAAGAGAGCACTCTCGTCAGACGGAGCTTCCGAAGATGCGGCGACGAGTGGCGCGCCGACAGTAGGAGGTGCGTTTCAAAGGAGGCTGACGATCGTGTGCGCCGCTTTTTTCTCTCTCACTTTCGCGCCGATTTTACGCGATAAAACGCGTTAACCGGTAACGCGAATAAAAACGAAAAACGTTCGTTCGAGAGTCTCGTCGCGGAGATCCCCTATCGCAGAAGTTCGAGACGGTGATTTCTTTTTCGCTGCAACACGAAAAGAATATTCGTTATAATTATCATTACACATTTGCAACACGCTTTAAGGATACACGAAAGTGATAATCAATTATTATCCCTCACTTTTTTCGTATTACATTTAAAAAAATTAACATTGAGGTTGAATTAAATACGATACTTGTATCATCAAAACTCTGATGCAACCCCGTGCATTTTATTTCAGAAGTTTTTAATGAACACAAATTGAATGATGAACTTTTATGATTGGGGATTTTCATTATTACACTTTACACAAAATCGTATTAATTGAAATATATGTATCAGAAACAAAAGACACACTCGGACATCTTTAACTATAATAAGTCAAGCGGGACACTCATATTCGACGCTTCGGTTTAAACAAGAAACGGAAGTGATAACGTAAGAGAAGTTGCATCATTGGACGAAGATATTTATTTATTTTGTTACATATTTTGTAAAAAAAACATCAATCTCTACCGTGCGTACTGTAATTAAAAGTACGACAAATTGAAAAATAGCTTGTCTTTTGATGGAATATTTTTTATAATTTATATAATCAAAATTTTGCCGGAGAGCACACTATTCTAATTTATCGTACTATAACTCTCTTTTTTAAATTAAATACCAGATTACTTAAAATATGTTTGCATTTTTACACGATATGGGAAATCCGAGTTTATATCCAAGTTTTCAATATTGTTTTGATCGAAGTATAAAAAAATGTTGAGAGCAAGTTCTTGA
>NW_020214527.1:974866-990651 GCF_003070985.1 Temnothorax curvispinosus
CACACACACACACACACACACACACACACACACACACACAGAGGCACCAACCACCTATCGTCCTCGTGTGTATGTGGCGTGTCCATCAGGTTCACGGAGAGAAGGGGGAAAAAGACAGTGCGTTTTGACGGTGGGACCAATGTCGGCGGCCCTCAGGAGGAGGAATGGTCTTGGGAGGCCGATCGGCAGGGTAGCCAAGACAGCGCGACCAAAGACTCCGGGATAGACACTTCTAGCACCTTCACGAGCAGTGAAGACAGCAACAGGGGCGATCTGCCCAAGGTACGGGGCCAGGTTACGAGCGAGTAACGTCAACCGGCTCGAAAAAGCAAGCAAGCAAAAAAAAAAAGAAAATAAAACTGCTAGAGAACGCTTCTCGAGTTGTAGCGACTTGTAGATCGGAGTCGATCTGTTGATCGGTGATGTAGAAGGCGGAGTCCCACACACGCGCGCGCGCGAGGATAGACAAGAGTTTAGGAACAATACGCCGGTGGATCGAGTAAAAGGGGTTTTTTTCAGCAGCGCTTTTTGTTGCACGATTGCGACCGATCGGGAACATAGATAAATCATTTCGGCAATGATCACTCTCTTCCGCGCGCGATCTACTCCAAGCGCCAATCGCGGCGGATCCAAAATGGAATACGTCGTCCAAAGTGGAATTACGGTTGTTTTCTTTCTCGCTCCATAGCTTCGATAGCGTAGCGAAGAGATGCATTGGACGAGGTGGCTTGCTAATTGATGTAATTAGCGTGCAGCACTTGTAATTAGTTACTTTCGGATTACAATGTGTACCGTGTGCCAGGAGAGCCGAAGTTTCAGGGAGTGGAGAATTACGCAATTGATCGCGCTGAGACCACTGATACCGATCGATGTGCGAATTGAGAGAAAGATATATATGTGTGTGTGTATATATATATATATATGTATATATATATATATATTACACACGCCGTAATTACGAAATTATGCTTGAACGTTTAATTTTTTTTCTTTCTACATATGCTGACAGGAGAGAGAACCTCTTTTGCTCGATTAACCCTAAACTTCGTGCTTAAAGGCTTGTGTGCTTGTGTTTGTTTTTATATCGAGGTTTGTTTATGATTTATATCGGTTTTCTTTTGTACAACTTTACTGCGTTGATACAAAATTCAAGCTTCCGAAGCTGAAATCACGGAATATCGTTCACTTTCGACTTTCAAATTGATTCAGATTATCGATAATACGTCATTGAGCATTTGTTAGCAAACATTGATCAGTAAATAAAAAAATAAAATTTTTTATTGATTGCCGTCTACGATATTCCGCGAATTCAGAAGTTTTAAGTAGAAAATCGTCTTCTCTGTACAATTCTCTTGCGTCAGACTTCTTTCGATTCCATTCCGTCGTGCCTCTTTTGCCTAAAATCTACCGTAATTTTCCTCGAGTTTCGCAATGACACAGATTTAATAGCGACGAAGAAGATTTATGTAGTTTTAAATAATGAATATAATTTCTGACATTCATTTCTCTTTTACGCCACTTCCAAGTTAAAGTACGATCGTCCAATTAAGTTTTCGTAAGTTACATTGTATAACGTAAAACGTACAAGAAGGTGCAGGTAATTGATTCAGTATTCGGCGTGTAAACTCTTCTGGAAATATCTAGAGAGAGAGAAAATGGCACTTGGTATTACCTTATAAAATCCTTCTTGTTACTTTTATTCGCCAGTTTAATATAAAGATGTGTCTGTGTTTGTGTGTGTGTGTGTTTGTGATTGCTATTTTGTGGAAATAGGACATTCTTTTGTATAAACGAATCAATAGACTCCGCGGATAACAAAAGTGGATAATAAGTAGTAATCACGATTTGATTATGGATTATTGCAT
The DNA here is from genome assembly GCF_003070985.1 of Temnothorax curvispinosus. Lineage (NCBI taxonomy): Eukaryota > Metazoa > Arthropoda > Insecta > Hymenoptera > Formicidae > Temnothorax > Temnothorax curvispinosus. The sequence goes on from NW_020214527.1 coordinate 976,732, forward strand.
ACTTCTTTCTGTTAAAATAATATAGGATAATTCCTTTGATATCTAAAACGAAGTCAAATTATATAGTCGATTACGAATACTTCAATGGAAATGAAGATGATTCGATTTGATATCTATTTTAGTCGGGATTAGCAAAAATTTATAACACTGATCGATACCTTCAAACCCTCCAAACGTTATAACAATATAAAACTTGATTTCTTCGCCATTATGGACAAATAAATAAAGATTTATACCATTTTAAAAGTAAATTATTCGTGAAGACGTTAAGAAAATTACACTAATCATACGTTATCCGGAAAATAGATTTTACGACCGCGATTCCGACAGATGTCGATTTGAGCATTTTCGTAAAGTTTATGTTTGAATGGGCGAAATATTGCGTGCACGGCTCATCGTTCGATATACGAAGGAGATAGGCTGCGGGGGTCGCGGTCCAATTATACGAAGCAAATAACCAAGATTAAATTCCCCGAGTAAACGGTCGGCAATCGGGTAATTTATCTGGCAACGACTTACGTATCTCTTGAAGCAACTCGATCGGGATCAATCTTTTTCACTCCTGTTTTCAAACAAGTCACGTAACTCGAGGCTTGCTTTTATTTTCTCGGGGGCAAAAGTGGAAACTGATTGCGATGCATGAAGGCAAAAACGAGGAAACTAAATACCATCGAGCGCGATTGATTTCTACTGACTTCGCCGAACAAATCGAAGGAGAAAGGTACGGGACTTGGCGATGCGGGAATTGATTCGCACGATTGCGTCCGATCGATAATCGTGTTGCGTCCCGGCAGGCGCACCTCTTATCCGGTAAAAGTGCATCGCGATGTTGCCCCTTTGTCAACTGTGTATTTTAGTCATTTTAGAAAATTTTACGTGATTTTTTTTCGCGAGGCAAACTACTGGTCCAAAACGATTCAATTAAAGGACTGGCGAAGTTGCCAGTTCTCGGAAGGAAAAGCGTATCTGTTTCATAATTAATCAAATTGGATCGCGGCCAAAGGGTATCGCAACTGACGAGGCTTGACGACCTCGTTAGTTGTCGTCGATCAGTTCTGAGCAAAGGATTTTTTAATATCTCCTCAATTATTACGATTCTGTAACGGTTAGCTGTTGTACAAATGAAAGAGATTCGTACTATTGTTTAATCGCGAGTGAGGAATATCATAATTGCCGTCTGGCGTTCAATCCTGCCAGCTCGGCGATTCGAATATATCTGAGACAGGAAATTCGGACTTTCAACATGATTAAAAGCATCGTTATTATAACGACTAAAATTACTCTAAATATTTCACTGGCGTAAAAGTAGAAATGGATTATAAAAACATGTAATTGAATTTATCGACATTTGTAAGCTTTTGAGAATATATGATCGATCGTGTAGACTGATGACTCATTCTAATTTTCCAGCAATGTCCAAGCAGGATTAGTGCTGGTATTAAATCCTCTACAGTGTAAAGACGTGAACCGTAAAAATTTTACAGATAGACATTTGAATTAAAATTCTGTCTTATAAGACTTTCCGTCGAGCTTTCTGTGAATCGTGCATTAGATGTTGAGAAGCTCAACATTCAATAGGACTGAAGCCAAAAAAAGAGGCGACCCCTCTCCTTAAAGTAGATCCATCTGGTGAATCGTGTCGTTCTCAGATAAAGATAAAGATACATCACGCTCAGGATTTTTAGGCAATATATTACGGATATTGACGACCACGCAGTGTTATTTGCATGTCTGCAATACATGTATATATATTATTTTTATTTGAAATTGCCGAGGGCCTTCGGATATTAAAAATTTGACAGGTGCGAGATGCATGCAGTACAGAATGCCTTACGTATTATAATATTTGCTAGTCACGCATGTAGCGCATGAAACACCACTATTCGCTTTTATACGTACTACAACCGCGCTCGTTGCTTGTTGCTCTGTAAATTTTCCGACATGCCTAGATCGCCGAAAACCACGAAGACAGTCTTGGGAGGATACCGAAAGGCTTCGTGAAAGATGAACCATGGTCTTTTATTTGTTGAAAACATCTAATTTTTTAGAACAATTAGAGTTGTTCCATTTTCTAATTAATTATACATTGCTCTTTGCTCTTTTTATATCGATACAACTTGCCTATGCGTATCCTTTCAAATCTTATGCTAATTTAAAAACTATACATTTGTATCTTATAACATTTTTTACGCTCAAGTAGTTCGCGCAAGAGAAATGTGTTGCTGCAAGATGCAAGGCATTTCTCAGTAGTACATATTTGTTAACTGATGTGTGTTGCAATTGTTTTTTATTAGTTTTGTTTTAATTGATAAATATGGATCAATAATGGAAGTACGTCAGAATACTGGAAATCAACAAAATTATATGAGTTTTATATAAACGAGTTTCTATAAGAACGACTTTTGACTAATTACTTTCGTAACAGACAAATTGTATATTTTATAATTACGTTAAGTCATACTGGGGTTATTAACTAATGTCGCATAAAATGTCTCTTAGTTTTTTCTTCCTATGTAAGCGTGTTTGGATTAAAGATTCAGAATTCGGACGTACATTCCGTATTGTTAATGGTTTATAAAGGCATGTGACACCTATTATCAGTAAAAGAAATACTGTCCGCGCTCCGTAGCATCCATTATCCTGGCAAGTGAGCGAGGACGGTCAGAAGATTATCGGCCACATGGTTTTGCGAAAATCGGCCGGCTCCGGAAGCTGTAGTAGTATACTCGGACTAAAAGTTGTCGGTGGCAAACTATTGGAAGATGGTTCCATGGGCGCTTTGATCGAGAAGGTGAAAAAGGGTAGCACGGCGGACATAGAAGGTCAACTTAGACCTGGTAAGGAGATTACAAAGTTTGGATCAAGCAATTCGCAAAATGTTCAAATCGTCCAAGTCGCGAGCACTTAATTACGACGCGTTTATTAAAAACAAAATGTAAAACGTGAAATTTACGTAATGAACGTCATGATAAACGTTACGAGATACACTTTACATTACAAAACATTCTTGCCGCTATGCTCCAGAGAAATTGTAATCGGAAATTAATCATTGGTTTTGAATCAATTAATATATTTGGTTGTTGCAAATAAAATGTAGGTTTTTTTAATTTTTTTATTTGATACGTTTATATTACAAAATATATATTTTTTTCATTAAAATAGTCTCTATCTACTCCAATGCATTTCTTCCAACGCGATACAAGTCATTCAATGCCTTTCTGATAGAAATTTGGAGAACGGAGGCAATGAATTCTCCGAAAACGGTTTTTACATCATCATCTCTTTCAAATAATTTTCCTTTGAAAAAGCCTAGATGCTGGAAAAAATGATAATCTATGAGTAACAGGTCAGGAAAATAAGGAGGATGCGGGAGAACTTTATATATTATTTCAATTTTGTTAATTTTTTTACAGTCTGTTTTGCACTATGTGGCCGAGCATTGTCGTGAAGCAATAACACATTGCTTCTATTACATCCTCTTTAGTCTTCTGATCTGTTACTCACAGATTATTATTTTTTGAAGAAAAAATTGTTTGAAAGAGACGGCGATGTAAAAACTGCTTTTGGAGAATTCATTGGCTCTCGTTCTCTAGATTTCTATCAGAAAGACATTGAAGGACTTGTATCTCGTTAGAAAAAGTACATTGAAGTAGATGGAGATTATTTTGATTAAGAAAGTATGTATTAAATTTGTAATATAAACGTTCCAAATAAAAAATTGTTTTTTTATTTGCAACAATCTAATATCGATCGTTATTACATTGACTTAATTAATAAAATTACAAGAAAACTTAAAGGTTTATTATTGATTTATTGAGAATTGGGAAAGGTAAATTATATGCCGTCATTTGTATATTTGACCGCGACATATATATGTGGCGGTCAGCATTCTTAATCGTGTATATTAATGAAAGATCTGTGCCTCGATCGTTTCACGAACATTTCGTCGTAGTAATCCGTGCTTTCAGCTTTGACGCCTTGAAAGCGCACGGCTTGTCGATAATGCTCGCAACAATCGCGAGCAAGCCGTTCCCGCTCCCACGACCGTGCATAAGAACCGAATCGGACGACGCTCGACGATCTCCTGCGGCTGTTTCAGGTGACGAGGTAATCGCGTGGAATGGGAGGTTCCTTCAAGGCAAGAGCTTCCGGGAGGTTTACGACATCATCGCCGAGTCGAGGCTGGAGCCGCAGATTGAGCTCGTAGTTGAAAGAAAGATGTCGTCGATAACAACGGGGATGGCGCCTGCAGGACCGGGCCCATCGACACCCATGGCATCTAGAAGAATCGCTGCTCAGAGCCAATGGAGACAGAAACACGAGACCATCTCTGGGCCTCCGACGCCTCACCACAAAGGTGACTATGCACACAGCACGTTCCGTTTCCAGTCGTCTTCCGACTTGATTTCGCTTCTGTGTATCACAAATGTCGTGATCTAGATTATTTTATCACCGACTCGTTCCGTTCAAACTCGGAATATACATATCTTTTTTTTTTTACAACTCTGAATATACTTACCATCGATTTGATACAATATGGTAGTCGTGCATGGGCTTATAGTGCCGTTATCTTACAATTAATCAATATCATGGACGCTACAGGAAATAAATCTTATGTATATATGAATGGTGATTATACATCTAAAAGGGATGAGATAGATCATTATAGGTAGATCGGCATTTATTCTTCTCAGGATGTCAGTTTGGATGTAGTACTAAAGAGTTAGAAAAGAGTGTGTTAGAAAGATGCGTTGTTTTAAGCTGAATGCGATTATTAGAGAATCAGAAGTATTTCATCTGAAATGCATTTACATCCTTTTATTTGGGTGAAGAAAAAGTTAACATAGTTTATCTTATTTAATCCGTAAATCTTTTGTGACACCGTTTTAGGTGAAATTTATAGGGAAGATAATGGATAAGAAAAGCACAAGTTTCAAGCAGTTTCAAGCACAATACGATACCGAAAAAAAATAGCACGCATAGTAATATCTATGATATATTTCAATAATTTTAAAAGACGAAAGAGTTGAAATTTATTATTCCGACTGATGAAATATTAAATCCCATTAAACGTGAAACGACGTATTGCGCTTCTCTAACATTATTCTACTATTCTACTAACACCCGCATAAGTATATACGTATTAAACATATCAGAAGCAACGCTATTGCTATTGATTACATGGTTTTTTCGCATTTCAGGTCTTAAGAAATGTTTACTATGGGGTAGGCCTCTCAGAAAACTTTCTTTAAACCATTTTCTATTGATCAGTGTTTCTTGCCTGTATATCATTAGCCCTTTAATCTCCGTTATCGACGACCGTTTCGTGAGATTTCTCTTTAATCTCAAATCTCAACAAACGGGACTCCAGAGTCGTGATTTCGATGCTACGACAAGACGTATGGCGAAGCAACGAAAATTGATTTACTATTTATTCTGTTTTGAGTATTACCGTCGATGTTTAACGTAGTTGTAGATTGTAGTGCTAATGCACCCCTCCTCCTCCTCCCACTGCTAAAAGAGCACATAGGTATATAGTCTTATGGGAGCAACAACTATATTATATGTATATACACAAGATACAAAGATGCCGATATATATATATCCCGCATATATTGTGCTTCCTCTCTACTTAATACAAATCACGAGTATCCTCGTGTAATCCTTATGGATAAGTGTAATTTACTGTATTCGCTACTGTCTATTATCTCTACTATATATCGATCTAACATTATTATCATAATAACTCCCCTCATTCCTTTCGTGGCTCGTTGTCACGGATTTCCGTGATTGTGAGAACCCGTGCATGCGGACTTCACTTCTTCGAAAGACGTGGGTGTTTCCAGAATTGTTCAGAAATAGTTTATCGATTTTGCAACATCCCCGGGGGTTCGATGACGCTCTGAGATAGAACTTGGTTTTCGCATCTATAATTTCGCACACTCAAGTATCCGATCGACGCAGAGATCTCTCGAATAGACGTCTAACAGACATCCCGATCTTTCAAACGCTACTTTGAACATCTCGAAGATACATTTTCAATCTTTCTGTCGTTTGAGTATTTATTTAATATATGTATATCGTATATACAAACACGAATGTTAACATATTCACTGTCAACAATGCCAACAATGAATGTGTTAACGGTAATGAAAGCATGAAAGATTGTCCATTCATTGGATCACCCGAATTTCTTCTTCTTCTTCTTCATTTACTTACTGTCGTCTTTTACTTCTATTCGTTATTTTCTTCGTGACGAAACTCGCGTACCTACACTTCTCGTGAATCGCTGCAAGATCGCAGATACGAAAACAAGTTGTATCCTAGTCGAAGCTGCACGATCACTTGCAGAATTGTACGACGCGAGGCGTGAGAAACCCTCGGTTTTAGTGACGTCGCCGGGCTCGCCGGACCTGCACGCCCAAGGACGCGGTCGACACTCCCGACATCCGACCGGAAATGCGAACGTGGGCGGTAGTATCCAGGTGAAGCTGGGCTTCGATCCTGTGGGACTTCAGCTGATCGTCACGATAATTTGCGCCGCGGGGCTCACGCCAAAGAGCAACGGCCAACCTAGAAACCCTTACGCCAAAGTTTTTCTGTTTCCTGACAAAAGGTGAGTGAATTACCGTATTTCACAGTATTTTTGATGATAATACTTTTGATCAATCGAACATTTCGGAGAAATATGCGCGAACCTGTAAATGCCTCAATATTTATTTTAATGTAACTCGAATATCATAAAAACGCAACTAAATATGTTTGAAATATATTCTTTGACGTAGGTACGTTAATATTACAGTTTTGTTTTGTAATCCTTTAACGGTGACTATTCGGTCTGCGACTCATTTTGTTCTTAATTATCGGCTAATCTTTTGAGTACTTTGAAAAATTATATATCTTTTTAAATGTCATTTATAGCGAAAAATCGAAACGACGTACGAAGACTGTGGCGAACACGAACGACCCTAGATGGAATCAGATTTTCGTTTATAATGGAGTCAGACGTTCGGAGCTGAGGAAGAGGGCACTGGAGATTACGGTCTGGGACTACGCTAGGTACGAGGCGAATGATTTCCTCGGCGAGGCTGTCCTGGAATTGGCAGTATGTCTCCTGAACGAGGAACCAGAATGGCATTCTCTGACCGCTCACGGAGAACACCGGCACGTCAGGTATGAATCGCACTCGCGGATGCTAGTAGTTCCAATGCTAAAAGCGATCAAATAAATACCTCGCATCGATACGAATCCCTTGCGGAATGTTTGACAATGTTCCCACGTTATATCTCGCTCTGCGTAAAATGACGTAACATTATAATACGGTGACTTATCTCGTGGGTCTTAGAAATCTGCATTTCAAGACAAAGAGGGGCCTATATTCCTTGGCATTTTGTTTCTAAACAAATAAAAAAAAAAATTTAATGTCGCGATAAAATAACAGAGTCTAACGCTGGAATAATTAACTATTTTTTACTCCTTAGGCACTACCAAGATTCTGATGACATGATAGATTGTCATCTTAGTCCACCGTCGACCACGTCGAGATTAAGTGACTCCGACACTTCGGAGTGCGACATTACGGATTGCGACGTGTCGAGAGAACAAAGAAGAACGGCTGACGGTGCCAGCATAAGCAGTATCGGCAGTTCCTCTAGGTAAGGCCATCTTTTAAAATCTCCGTATATATAAATCTCCCGGTTTAACGAAAGAGAGTATATTGAAACCGCTGGGAAAATCAGCCAACTCAACTAGCTTAAGATATCTGCGTCCAATACCGCATAAATCCGTCATACGCAAATCGAAGCGTTTATGCGAGAATCACGAGGTATCGAATTGATACTTTACACATTATTGAGAACTAAATGTAGCAGTTACCCAAATACGTTACAATCAGCATATTTGATCGGTAGGAACTGCATTACTAATCTGGCAGAGTTACTGCCCCCGACTTAGGATCTAGTTTACAGATCTCGTAACTACCATCGTTATATTGTTGCATAATAGTTATTCTCGTTCCCTGTATTGCGGTCTTTATTACACAAGGAGACGTTATTTTGGCGTACGATACAGGGTATTTTCCCACAGAATTCCTTCCGTCAGAATGCTTCCATTAGAATCAGACATTGATGCAATCTATGCGATTAAAGAGAACTTTACATGACTTGAAATAAATGTACAATAAAGGAGTTTTTGTTGATTTTTTTTATTGAACTGTTCTTTCTTTATCGATTATTTGCCGTGAAATTATTGTAAAACTGTTTTTTCTTATAATTTAAAAACATTTTGTATAAAGTTTTGAAAGCGGCTCCGATAAGAGAGATCTGATTTTCTTTCTTTCTTATACGACTAAAATGTAAGCCAAGCGCAGTGGAGAAATAGAGACAAGTAGGAATATATAAAATAAATGATTGCGAACGGAAGTTTAAAAAAAAAAGATAAGACTCGAATGGGAAGGGGTCAATCGAGAGGGGGTAAAAGCCAAGTTATAAAACTGGGCAACAAGCCAATTGACATAGCAGTTGGCTCACGACCGTTGCTAGCTCCGGAAGTCAGCCTTAAAACTCGTATCCATATTAATATTCTAATGATGATGTCCGGTCGTTATTTTTGAGTATAAAGTGATTTTTGTGTTGAAGTTTTCGAGTTTCTACTTATATGCAAAGGAAAGAAACGATAGTGTACGTTAAAAAAGAAGATAACTGTCCAAAGTGTTAATTATTCGTGATAATGAACCTTTTTAGAATCGCGCAAAATCGCTGCTAAGTTAATTGATCTTAGAGAAGAAAGTTAGATATATTTGCAACTGCAATAAATTATACAGTTACGAAAATGTGAAACCTGTGAAACTTTCCTAATGTGAACGTTTAATCATTAATAATTATAATTAAACGACAACGAAGTTTACATAATAAAATTCGTGATATCCGTATTCACAACAATTATAATTTTCATATATTTAGCAAGTAAATTTCACGAAATTGTTCCAATGACGCGTCTTGCTCTCGCTTTAAAGAAAGCTTGCCCATAAATTTTTTCATCGACGATACACGCGGCAAATTGAATCAATGTAGTGGATTCAATGAACACGTAGGCTATCTTCGATAGACTTGGCAGGTAGAGTGGCAGAGATGGGGATAAGCCGAGATATTATCCGGCATCGCTCTGCGCTTCTTTTATATCGCTTCGATCTGCAAAGCGGACGCTTCTATCCCTAAGCGCGCATTAGCCTGGAAAAGCTTTCTCCGAATAATTGAAACATTCCAGCCTGCTCTGAGAGCGGCGGACGTCCTGTACATATTTAAACAACCTTCAATATCGTTTAATGAGATTATTCGAAAGGGTTTCGCCAGTTACATTAACATATCCATCGTCAAACCAAGCCGGCGGTACTAACATAATGGACAATGTGTGCACGTTTTGATAAAATATTTTTATTATAATTCTACGCGAGTATATACACGTTATTATATTTATGACGAAGTACGCATAGCTTTTCTGGTCAATCGCGGATACACGTATGAGAATTACAAAAAATAAATGCATAAGTTTTATACTATTTCTCTTCGCGCCTTCGCGATTCCATATTTAAACATTGCTAGAATAAAAAAAAAATTACGCGTTTATACACAAAGGTTTAGGGTTGAACACATTCTTTGCAGATTAAATTAATTCATATAAATACGGATAAAATGTTTTATGTTGAAATGTGTAAAATAATCTGTGGAGAGATAAGAAACATTAGACAATGACGCGTCGGCCGCGGCCGCGCCACCGCCCATTGATTTTGATTTTAATCGTATGCTTTGTGATTTATTTTTTAGGTTTCATAATATGCCGTCAAATTATAAGCGGTACGGCCATTACAATTTATATCTTCTCCTCTTTCACGAATCACGCAGTCACACGTCTTGCATCCTCACCGCTAGGTTCTAATGTATTGCGCGTAGATCAGTTAGTCATACCGACAGATTATCTCAAGCCGGAGATGTAGTAGGGACGAGACAACGAGACGTGTATTGATGTGGTCACGTAGCTAATTTGATTTAAGAACGTACAACAAAGGCACGAGAAATCTTCATTTGACCAAGGATATTACTTCCAAGCGTGAACGGGAGGGAAGGAAGAGAGAAAGTATTCTTTCTTTTTTTTTTTTTGGTAAAAGAAAGAAACAACGACCGTGATACAGACGTCATCGGTGACGGAAAACATCGGCAATAAAATCTCTAATTCCTTTTCCACGCGCGATATCGCACATGCAAGTCGGTGAATATTGCAATGCACGACGTTTCGGTGTTACAAAATTGCCGGGACAATTTCTATCCTTTGTCTTCGTTTTTCGTTAAGACGCGAAAACATAGTGAAATGAACAACGAGATGTCAAGTGCGAATATTTAGCGAATCGCCATCCATGTAGGCACTTTAGACGTCATGCTGTCATTGCTTCTCGCATATACGCATATTATATTAGATGCGACAAGACATGGCTTCTAGAATGCTTAGTGCATTGCAGTGCATCGGCCGGGGTGGATTGAGTTTTGTCGAAGCTTTGACTGCAGTTCGCCCGATTTTCGTGACTATCTTGCCCATCGACATATTGTTTTTTGTTGCCAAAAATGGTGAAAATTATTCTGGATTTTGTATCTTACACATCTCGCACGGTCGTTCCTTTTGATGTGTAATACTTACACAGTACTTGGCACTCATCGAACGCACTTACACGGCATATTCTTAATTTATGACGAGTCACTCTCTTTTTTGTCGCGCATACTCTCATTTTTGGCAACGAAAGGAGCCCCGCGAGATCGAGAACACCAAAGAGAACGCTCGACTGCATTGCCGAGTAACTTGGAGCTGCTGTGCGCCAAATTAGGAGATATGCATTCGCAGTTTGCGATCTGAGGAGTCAAATCGAGCTCGCGCTTATGCGCCAAAATATGTACGAAGACAATTTGAAAAATAGCATTAACGAGTGAGAGGATTTTATTCTTATCTCAACGTTTTCGACTTTGTCCTCGGTGCTGCGTAGCTCATTTTCACTCCTAGCATTTGAACATCTTCTTTTCTGCTTTCCCACCATCCTGGCCGCATGTACATTTTAGCGCGAGATCACAGCACTCGCCTCATTTAACTTGTAAGCCACGCAGCATTCATTGATTGATGAAAAAAAATGAACGCATGCTGGAGCAGCCACTATTCTAGCCCGCCGCCGGAGAGGGAACTCTGCGTCGATGGCGAACATCGGAGTCGAAGAGATATGTCGCCTCAGGGACGTAAAAGGGCAGCCCTAATGATTTCTCGTGACCAACAACCTGCTTCTATCTCGAGTTATCAGGCATATCGTAAGGTAAATGTTAGAGAACGTTTGATTTTAATTTTTATTTGAGTACCGATTGCAAAGATGTGCTTAAAATCGAGAGATTTAAGAGTTACAAGAAAGAAAAAGTGTGCATGTGCGCGCGCGTGTGTGTTCGAGTTTTGATCAAATTTTTTAACTAAGAAAAAATGGATTGCAGAAATTAATTAATGATTAATTAATTTCTGCGAGCCATTTTTTTCGCGAATAAAAAAAAAGAAAAATTATTGATACTCTATTGCTGCCTGAGACATCGAAGCACATGTTATTAAATATACAACATTTATCGAAGTGTATCCTTGTACATTATTGAATACGTATCGCAGGACGAGTTCCATCGGGGAATGATGGGTCACAGGTCGCACAGCGCGGCACCTATGGACTCTTCGAGTGTCAGATACCGAGGAAGATCTCAGAGTCCCACCGGTCATCGTTCCTTGTCTCCACCCGAGCATAGATCCATTCCCTACTCGCATGGATATGTTCATACGACAAGGTAAAATATCACAGGGAAAATTCTTTGACATTATCTAGATTACAAGCTTGTGGGAACTGGAACTGTGGACTTACCGTTGCTCTTATTTAGATTCGGTTCGAGATCGGCGACTGCCACACCTACTGGATCGCCGAAGAAACGTCAGTTACCTCAAATCCCAGCAGCTTTGAAGGAAAGAGTCGCGCAAGATTTTGACGAACGAGCAATACGATTCGTAAGACATCGCAACAGACAGTTGATATACAGGGGCATGGGTATGGGAGGTGAGTTTCAACGTTTTCTATCGGAAAAATTAATGTATTTGTCTGATATTTTTTTATTGGCCACTACTGGACTAAGAATGAATGAATAGAAACATATTTTAATACAATAGCCAATATATAACTCATTCTTTTAATAAATATAAATATATTATAAATACTATGTAATATAGATATATTAATTTATTATTTTTTATTTTTAATAAATATAAAATATTTTTTATTTTTATTTTTATTTTTATTTTTATTATTATATCTTAAATAATTGATTAATTTATTCCCAGGCTGGGAAAGGCACATCAGCGGTCTTTCGGACTCGGATCTTCCTTCAATGGGACACGATCCTCTAACATTGCCACACAGTCATCACTCTCACAGATTGCACAGGCCGAGGACGGGGCACTTAAGTCCCGACAAAGATATACTCGATCTTGGAGATTCTGACATGGAGAGCATAGCTTCGGTAACGAGCAGTGCCTTTAGTACGCAATCGGAACGACCACGTGGATCGAGATTAATGTGAGTATAGTTTTATAATTAAATTTCCGTTATTTTACCATACGGACCACCTCGCGTTGCGGCAGTCAATGTGCAACGCAACGCAGATTCAAGAGAATATCCCGTTAGAAAGGAGGATTTGAGCATCGAGTGTGTTTATCTTAAATATATTTCTTATCGTACATTTTAAACATCGCTGCAATATTAGAATGCATCATTATATGTCTTTTATGTCACGATACATTAAAATCAATCTTCTGAGGAATAGCACACTCATCGGCTCAACCTCTTGAGTCAAGTAAAATCCCTGGATTAAATGGACATTGTCAACTAAAAATATCCCGTAGTTGCACATTTTCACATCCTGCTTGTGTACGTGTCAAGTCTTCCGATACCCCTCCCGCTTTCTTTACGGAGCGATTAGATTGCACTTCCTATGCACCGTGTCAATGTCCATTTAATTAGTGCCCCATTCTAAGGAAGCAGGGATCAGTGCGTGGCGTTGGTCGAACGGTTAGGTAGTTGTGTCTCGTCGCGTCATAGTAAAGAAGAAGAAGCATTGCGAAGTACATCGATCGCCGCGTGTCTCTTCTGAAATGCCGACCCGTTGTTCTCGGCGAATCGACAGAGTCGAGTTTTGAGATGTTAATGACCGATATGCGTTCGATCGATCGCGAACGCGTGGTTAAATAGAAGGAGAAAAAAAGTAAAAAAGGAGCAAAAGAAAGATGAAAAGCGGAATGGGCTCACCCTTTGGTTGTGTTCCCGCAAGAGCGCTAAAGTCTCTATATGAAAAACATTGTTTGCAGACCGACAGTTAAAAACGTTTTAATACCCGGTGCCATATCCCCCATACCCTCACCCCCTAGGCGCAATAGGCGCAGGCACAATCTTAGGGTACCTTGCAGCGAATGTCATTGTCCCACCAAGCCCAGAAGCAACAACCCTAGCAAGTGTCCCACCCTATATCCCCTCGTACGGAGCAAGTCCGCAGTGGTACGCTCGTTGTACAAAAAGATGTGTACACCATTCACGAGATCGCAGACCGTCGACGAGAACATGCTGAGATATTACAACTCCGAGACCAGCGAGTACAGCGTTTCCGAGGGGTACATACTCAAGCCAGAGAGACTCGTAGCTAGTAGCGCTAAGAATCGTATACCGTTATACGTCGAGGATTGCCTCCGGGTCGACTTTAACAATCGTTTTGTGGAGAAGTTTCGTTTTAAATATTTGACGCCGTATTTCGCGGGAGGATTCGATATGTCGCGTGAACGCGATGATTCCGCGGCAATGAGGACGACGACGACGAC
>NW_020214527.1:990661-998751 GCF_003070985.1 Temnothorax curvispinosus
GACGACGACGACGACGACGACGACGACGACGACGCCTATGACGACGAAGACAAAGCGACCGATTGTCTCGAGAGATTCGATCGACCTCCCTGATTATCTCGATATTAGGAGCATAGACGCTAGATTGCATCCGCGTAGGTCTTTTTTGTCCGCTAAGACTAGGAGCTTCGATTACGACGTGATGCACGATACATACGGTGATCGTTTCGGTACTAGGCCAGGGGCCGTCGGTCTGCTATCGCGCCGGGCCAAGAGTTTCGAGTACGAGAGCATTTCGAGCAACATATTCAGCGACGACAGTCTCAGGACGGCCAGAAGAAAGCTCAAGCGGAATCTCTCTCTCAGCGACGCCGGGTACGGTGACAAGATACCGGCGTTGGACGATCAGAGCAAGTCCTACTACGATTCTAACGGTGACGATAAAGTGCCTACGGGTCTGACGAGCAAAGAGACGAATTACGAATTTCTGCTCGATCAGGACCACAAACCATTTTACGGATATGATTCGGAGCTCAGCTGCGGCGAGACGGAGATTTACGTTCCGAGTTTCGACAAGCAGGACACCGAAACCGACGATTATCAAGCCTCATACAGTTCCCGTTTAACGGACGACAATGATCTCTTCAGCACTAACGACCGTGCTAATCTCAGGAATGTTCTGGACAAGGATGATACTAGTAAGAGAAAATATATGAACGGAAGTTACTTGAATCACGACTCCTCGTACATCAGAGACATATCTTCGGAGACAAGAACCAAGAATGTAGATAGCGATCTTAGTAATTCGATCAGCGATAATACCTACAGCAGTATCGAGGGGGCTCTTTCGTCCAGTAAAAGTTACGATCGCGATGTTCTCGCGAGATCCGCCACGAAGATCCATGACGCCACTAACGTGGATGAGTGGACGTCGAAGGACATAAAAGGTGTTTTGCGGTCTCGTGGAGCAATTAGTCGTTCCTATCAAGAGGATGAATACAAGGATCGTGAGAATTGGGACGCCGATTACGACGAAGGATTTATAGACCGGGAGAAAAACGAAGACTACGAGCAGAAGCAGTTTACTAGCAGTTACCTAGACGAAGGCATTGGTGCCTTAAGAATTGGCAGATCGCACGAAGGCGAGTACTTTCACGATGTGTCAAAACGTTCGTGTGCCGTTAAGGGAAAATGTTACGCACAGTCCGACGATGACGACAGGAAGTTCACGACGGGCGATTACATAAGTTATCGTTCGTCCGACGACTACGAGTATCGGACTACGCACACCGCAGGTATCGGTAAGGAAACATACGAGGACGGATCCATACCGCGAAGACGAAGACGAAGAAGCAGGAGAGGCAGTAAAGAGGGAGGCGCAGGTGACTACGAGAATCTGCGAGCCAGAGACATGTCAGGCGCTCAGTCGAGATTAACGGAGAGCAGGAGACTGATCCAACGAACGGAGTCCACGCCGACCGTACACTCAGACGAGGACCTAAGTTCAACTGCGGATCGCGCCAGACGCATGTACCGCCGCAGGCGAAACAGCAGTTGTCCAGAGAGCAGAGATCTACGAATGTACCGCCTGCGAGGAAACGACGAGAGAACGTCGAGTATTTTGCTGGACTCTGACGAGGAGTTCGGCTCGATGGAGACAGTAGTCGGCGCCGATTATTTCAGTCGTACGTCGGGCTACGTGACGGACGCTAGACCGGGCGACGGCGTTAGATCGAGCTTCTTTGACGCGGAACAAGATCGTGGTAGCTACTTAGACGCAAGATACGATCACGAGGACCGATATCAGGATCGCAGTTATCCGGCGGCACGCGGGCTAGTTAGGTCAGGGTCGCAGCGTTCTTCGAGTCGTGAGGCGCGACACGGGTCGCGCGCTAGGCGTAAGAGTAGTTGCCCGGAGTGTCGTGAGCTAGCACTGTCCTCCTCGGAGTTAGGTAGGTCGGGATCGTTATCGCGGAAGGGTGACGATTCTCGGCGTTCATCGTTAGAGACGAAGCATAGATATCGTAGGCGGAACAGCAGCTGTCCAGAGGCTAGGGATCTCGAAATGCTCGAGAAGAGGCAGCGTCAGCAGCAACTTGTGCAGCTCCATCACCAGCAACAGCGGCACTCGAGTCAGCAGTATCAGCAAAAGCAGCAACAGCAGCAGCAACGGCAACCACAGCAGCAGCACCATCAAACGCAGCATCAGCAACCGCAGGGAAGTAGTAAAAGGAACGTAGCGATCAGCGACACCCTCGAGTACTACGAGTACTCGATGGAGAGCGAGAGCCAGTGCAGCGAGAACTGCGGATTTGGCCCGTGCGATCCGCGTAGGCCCCGTAATCGAGCACCCCGCCCTGGTAACGCTAATTCGAGTCTCTTTGATTCCCAAACCGCTACCTCCGACACTGCTAAAAACTACCACCCACGGATCGACGATCATCACCACCAACACCCACAAAACACGAAAACGTCGCCGCTCGCCAATGTCGCCGATGTGGCGTCGACGTTCCTGCCACCGTTGCCGCCGTCGTCCTCGTCGTCCGCCCGACGACGACCCCGAAAAAAATCCGCTTACGACGTCGACGCCGTCGCCGATCGTCGCGACGACGACGACGCTCGGAATCGTCGTGCCTCATCTATGCCCGAAAGCAGCGAGTACACCACCAGTCAGTCGAGCTCGTACGAGAAGACGTCCAGACGCCAGGTCACCGACAACGGGCACGACGAGCGTGACAAGAGAAGTCAGTTCACCAGGAGTCTCAGTAACGCTGATGTGCCGCAGGACGAGAAAGGTGAGAGAGAAAGTTTACACTGTGACTAAAATTATCGTTACTCTTTACAAAGATTAGAATGTTATATCGACAAATTCTCCATTTATTTCTCAATAACAAAATATATTTTACGTTAATCATTTCCACTATCACGAATCGTAATCGCGCTTTTAACATATCTATAATAGCGAAAGCTGCGCTTATTAAAATTAAGTTATCAAGTTGATTTCTCTACCATATGTTTACACATTTTGCCTTTTAACAGAAATTTTGTTTGATGTCTATTTTTCGCTAATACGTATGAATTCTCTTTAAAAAGGTATCGATTTTACTGTCACGATGACGTGATATGTATAGCTGAGAGAATGAAGACCAAACTTTGCAGAAGTGTAACATAAATTTTCGTCGAGATTTATAGTCACAAACTCGTTGCACTCGAATTTAGCGGTAATTAATAAACTGCGGATATACATCCATGCGAACGTTCTGAAAGTTGTCTTTGAGTTTGCAGAGTCACGAAATCTTCCTTTGTCTGTTGTTCAACGAGTAAAGATCGGACACGCATTGCTTTTTATATTTTACGTAACGATTATATTTTAATGTCGGGTTACATAATGTATAATTTAACCGAAGTTAATGTAAAGCTCTCTTCTTTTGTGTAAGCTTACTACAGAGCACAGATTTTATTTTCCAAACTGACGTCGCAAAAGACAGTACGAGAGCAGACAAAAATGTGGCCTACATTTTTTTTTATACCTGGACTTTATCCTTGGACCAAGCTAATTTCATTCTATAAGTGTACAAGTGCATGTCCTTGTTTCGCAGACACGGGTAGTTTCAGCGATACCGCGATTGCGTTGAACGTTGAAGACGCAGCGAGGAGAGGCCGTAAAAGCTCGCCGGGAAGTAAAAGCGGAAGCGGCAGCAGTAGCGGAAGCGCGGTGCAGTATCAGGCGGGTCTGGGCAAGAAGAGCAATAGCACCAGCCAATTATCCGCGACAGGTAACACATTGTCACACTGGCCATTTCTAGTTAAGTTTGCGTTTAGTCTCTACGTGTTATACGTAGTCGTGATTTTTCGTAAAAGATCGATCGTTCGCGCGAAAGTAACGTCTTCCCGGTGCGCGGTATTAGAACGTTTGATCGATGTATGACACCATCTTGCGCGACATTAGACAGTTTTTCTATTTTCCTGACGTTTTTATATCTTCTCTCTTTAGTGAAAAGGATATCGTTTTCTTCAGAACATCGATATTTCGTAATTTAGGATAGAGTAGTCTAGTCATCGTTAGTGTGTAGATTATAACGGTGTGCTCTCGCTACGTACATGCAAACGAGGATGATGGAAATATGTCGTCGATGTACGGACGCACTTTTTTAAACATTAATGAGTAAGATGAGTTCGATATAGCCTTGAACGCGTGCGATAGAAATTTTCGATTACATCTTATGGTCAAAATACGAAGAATGAGAATAAGGAGAGACTGAGGAATAAAATGGATAAAAAGCAACATCAGTATTTTTACAGTGCGATTGATTACAAACCGGATATGAAATACTTAGATATACGTATTTTATACATATAAGACATAAGACAATGTAACTATCAAATTGAAAGTGATACAACGAGTACTCTGGCTGAACAATTCTTCTAATTATTCCTTATATCTTATTCTTCATATTTCACGAATCTCGGTCATTACGATCACGTGGATTGCATTACAATTCGATTCGACGGGTAACAAATTGAACGATAACAAGAGCATATCGTAGAGAAAGCAAAAAAACCCAATAAGCGGGGCAGTATGTACATTCTAATTGTATTCTTGTTTTCTCCGCCATCCCTCCTCATCTCTATCTGCCTCTTCTTCGACATGAACACACTCACACTTTACTTCTACCAACCAACCACCTCTCGACGCTGGGGGACCATTCACGTCATCGATCTGCACCCACCTGCACGATTTCTCATCGCGGCGGCCGATCGTCGTTCCGCGTGCTCGTGCGCTCGTGTTCACGGAACACTCCACACGGATCACCATCATCGATTTGCTGGACCGATCTCGCCAAAATAAAAAAAAAAAACAATAAAAAAACTCGTACCGGTACTCTCTTATGGAAAAAAAAAATTACGTTTACGCCTGTTAAATCGACTCGATAAACTGACATCACGTTTTCACAACTGTTGCTCTTGCTACCGCAACTTGCAACCACGAACGAACGAACGAACGAAACGAAACGAACAACAAAACTGTATCACATCACGCAAAATCCATAACATACCACGTGCGTCTGTTGGTGGTACATGCGTGGGCGAGGAAGGACGGAAACGGCGGCTGGGTTTCGGGAAGAAGGGGAAGTCGTCCTTTACAGTTCACAGGAGCGAGGAGGTCCTGCCGCCGGAGGATACGGTCGGTGGTAGGAGCGGCCGGCAGCCGAGCTCCGCGAGCAGCGACGGCGAGGGGAGCGGCGACGGGGACAGGTCCGACTTGCTCTCTCTCAGTAGACCTCCTCTCTTTTTCATCTCTCTTTCGCTTTATTTTCCTCATTATTTTTGCATCGACGCGGGAGCGGTCGACAACGGCCGGTCGAAGAAGATCTTTATGTCTTACATGGGGGGAAGGGTGGGAGGGGTCGCGTTTACCATTGCCTTCGAAATCCGTACGTTTTCGCAACAGAATGAATTCTGAGCGTTTGGACGATGAGACTGTTATGTCGCCGAACATGACGATACGCATAGTCCATATCGCGCGTAATAAAGATTGTTCGCACAAGTGGAAAAGCGAGACACTGATAGAGGTTTTTACTCAGGTATTTTCCAATTCCGTTAATCGTAAAATTGGATCAAGCCTTCGACGAAATGTGAGTACACGTTGCAGGTGGACTTGCGATAGGAAGAACAAGAGCTACCGTCCAACCCTACCGATGTTAACAGCAACAATGAAACACACCACACATCACTCTTTAGAGGCCGTGCTTTAGTCGGAGTCGTGCGAGTCTCTCGTGATTGTTGTCGGAAAATACTCTCTTGCCTAAAAGTTGAACCGTTTTCAGTACGGCGGGTCCGCAAAGGATCCACGTTTTGCCGTCGAGTATTATTTCTCTTTCTTTCTTTCTTTTTTTTTAGACTAGATAATCGAAGAGAGAAAGTATTTTGCGAATCTGCACGTTTCTACAAATGGTCACGAGGTGATTCCTTTCCTTCTCGTTATTCTAGATCGTAGATGCTATTTCTACGTAGCATTGATACGTTATTTCTAGAGGAACGTTCGCACGAGTTTCCTGGGCTGTAATCTAGCCGTATCGATACGCGTGTCAAATTGTCCGCCTCTTTTTTCGGTATTCCTTTAGAGATGCAGAGTCCACGCGTCTCCAGTTAATCCGATCTCCACTTATTTTCTTATTATTCCGATATGACGCGAGCCACGCAGATCAGGAAACTCATATCCTAGTTGCACAAGTATAGTTGTGCTGGCGCCTTTTCGTGACTCTAGAATAGTGTCTCGGCACCGTGTGTCACGTTATAATCGTTCCGTTCCATACAGCTTTTGAATCTAGATCATCGCGTGGTCAATTTGAATTTCTCGATTGCATCGAGGTAAGTTGGCCACCTGTGTGATACGTTATTTTTTTATTATTTCTTAGAAGCCGCTGTTGATACGTGCTTAAGGTGAGAGTGCGCTATTCACACGGCTTTTGACTTTTCGATGTCCTGAATCGTTGCAATGCTTTTACGGAGCATATTTACGTTACGATATATACATATATATATATATTTCTGTGATATCACTGATTACAAATTCATCGTTGAATGTGCCATAAATTATTACTGGACAATCCTTATGTACCGATTTGATAATTATAAATCTTTATTCTGTTCATTAAATCCGCTGTACAAATTATAAATGTACAAAATATATGTGTGTTATATATGCATAATTATATATGTATAATTGTATATACATATAATTATCTACGTACTTAAGGCGAATCTGGAGAATATATTAAATAATCATATAGTGGAAGTAAATATACATGTCAAGTGACTTTTTTTTTTAGTTACGACTAATTAAATTTTACATACAGCATTATCGTACATAAAAAATTATATATAAATTATTTCTGATTATGATTAACTTTTGTCTCGACAGCCTGCATAAATTAATTAAAACAGGATTAATAAAACATATCACGCGATAGACAGCTAAAGATTCGTTTATATGTGCTTTTGCGCTCTATCTATTGCTATTCAAACAAACTCTTATTGGATTGTCAGTGATATTTCTTGTCCCTATAAATCGATTTTATTTGCATTTAGTAGTCCCAGAAAGAGTATTCTGTTATGATTCATGCAAACGTTATCGCGTTATTATTTATGACACGACAAACATCAGACCTTAAAGTTTATTACGTAGGGTACTAAGATTAAATATACTCTTTGTGTTGATGTCAAATGCAAATGTTCTCGCAATGTTATCTCGTTACATTTCACTTCAAATATCACACTTCAATAAATTTTCACACTCCCTTTTCCTACCTATGTAGAATTCAATTCAAAGTGTTTTACGAATTACAAGATCTCATTCCAGCTCTGCATTTTTTACCACTGACAATTAAACTATTTCTGGAAAGCGAACAGGGACACTTAAGCAAAAACGAGAGAGCAAAGGAAAGAGAGCATGAAAGAAGAAAAAATTTGTGAGAGAGAGAGAGAGAGAGAGAGAGAGAGAGAGAGAGAGAGAGAGAGGGAGAGAGAGAGAGGGAGAGAGGGAGAGAGAAATAATCAACAAATATCTTACATACTGAAATTGTGTTTGTTGTTCTGTGATTCCATCATTGCTTGTGCGGAGACGCGCTAAATTAATGACCGGCAATTCGGCAGCCCCCTTGGATACCTGAGGATGAGGGAGCGATGAGCCGATGCAGTTACAGACGCACGTAGATATTAGTGGAAGACAATAGTTTAGCGGTATTTCTTGTTTGGTTTACAACGCAGAATGCAGCGGGATGTTCATCGGCACCAGTGGAAGCGCCGGCGCCGTGGCACGCAATGCCGGCTTAGCGAGCCGGAAGCGTAACAGCACACCGAGCAGCATACAACGATCCGAGGAGATAGTGCCGGTCTATCAGCGCTTTGACAGCAAACTGGCAGGATCCGCAGCCAGCGATACGGCCGGAAGTCTCAACTCGATCTCTAGTTCCGAAGGAAGCTCGTAAGTAGTGGACTCCACCTGTGGCGACCAATTCTGCAAGCGGAAGCGCGAGATTCCTGATACATACACTCACACTTTCTCTCTCTCTCTCTCTCTCTCTCTCTCTCTCTCTCTCTCTCTCTCT
>NW_020214527.1:998761-1045190 GCF_003070985.1 Temnothorax curvispinosus
CTCTCTCTCTCTCTCTCTCTCTCTCTCTCTCTCTCTCTCTCTCTCTCGCGTGCGCGCCGCTCTTTCTCTTTCTCTCTTTCTATTTCTATTTCTTTTTCCTGCTTTTCTCTGTCTGTCCTTTTCTTGTCTCTTCTTTTCTGTCATTTGATGCTGGTCCTGCCGACTATTTCTCTGCGATTTCACTTACATTCTACCTCTCTGTAGGCCGCGTGCACCTTGACTAAACGAGATGAGCTGTAAGTTGTAATTGAGCTATACGAAATGAAAGAGGTGAGTTCGTTAATTAACCTGTTATTGGAAGAGAATTCCGAAAATATTCTAGAGCAAGAGTAACATATTTTGTACTTGGAGTACCTACACCTCTACTGTATATTAAATGTATTAGAAAGTTAGACTCATTAAAATATATCTCTGAGTTTCTCATGTTTATTAGATTTCGGTTCCATGAGATTGAAGAAAAGTCTAACAATAAGTGAAATAATGAAATAAAAATTAAAAATGGAAGGGTGAAATAAAACACACACATACACACAGATGTAATTTAATATAAACTTGTGTTGCGTTGGATTTTTATCTTAAAAAGTTCTTAGACATTGTGTGAGCAGTAATGTTGAGCATTGATATAATTGTAGATCGCTTATCATCGATTTATGCCTAATGACTATTTGCTTTCGAATATTGTTTAAAGAGTCCATTACTTGTGAGATGTTCACAACTCGCAGCTCATTGCTTATCGTTTATCAATATACACGCCAGTTTATTGCCACCTCATTCTTTAGCCAATAGGAATTTATTCTTTGTCATTCATAGAGGATACTGTTAATCGCAAATATTGCTTCAAAAAGTCGTTATCGAGTCATGAACTGTTATTATTGTTATCATAGAATTATCTTAGTTATAGACGAAGAATAATTCTGCTGGCTTATTTATCTTACTCCTTATACGCCAAGATCTGTCTACACAGAAAATCGTAAACCTTTCAGATTGATTATTAAATCTTCAAACGTGATTGAAGATATGTGAACAATATATATCCATAATTTGAACTGTGTAATTACGTGATTGCGGCCACACGCTTTTTCTCATGCCTCTTCAATTTTTGTTAATTTGCAATTCAGATTATTTATGATTTTTCTCAGTCATGATTCCTTTTTCTATTTATCATATACTAAAGCGTTATATACATATATGAAAGCCACATAAAAATAAAAAAAATTAATGTTTGTATATATACTATCATATACTATCATGTTTTACTGCAAGACGAATAACTTAGTTTTACACCTGTTTATTTTTCCTTTTTTAATTTTAGTGAGTTTTCGACATATAATAATTGGATAATATTATAATCACGATTACATTTTAGGAAATGTAATATTTTTTCGTATCAATAAAATTTACTATATAATGTTTCGCAGTTTTATAATGCGAGGAAAAAATGTATTATAAGGTATAGTCTTCGACGAATTGGCTGTGGGATTTATATTCTGCTGTCTTTTTCTGTCTTCTTTTACTTACTATCGACATTCTGTTATCCCTGCTCGAGAAATGAAAGCGCCCATAAGAGTAATGTCGTTCATTATCGGTGTTGTTGTCGTCTTGGCTTAAGTGCTTGATTGTGGCAAATGATTGTACCGCATTATCTCGGAGCACCGTTGCACATATGTAACATACACCCACACCTACACACATGTACACACACGCACTTTTGTATTTATTATATGTCAATGTGATATCTCATTGTCACGGAGTCATATTCTCTATCTACATGGTAAGAAAAATCACCCTGTGAATATGCCGAATGTCACCTAAGAATGTCTTCGCAGGCCCCCATATCTTCCCAATGGTTTTCACCTACTTCTGTACGATCCATTGTCTTTTATATATAGTGGGCTATACTATTTATTGAGATATCGACGTTCCTTGGAAAGTAATCCCTTCTGTCTTATGGATCTCTTGTCGTTTCCATAAAGTGTGTTTGATATATCGTAGAATAGGTACTGTACAGCGTGTGCACCTCTTAAAGTATATGCTCCAGCTCGAGGGAACAGAATCGACGATTAAAAATAGGCTAAATGTAGGTATGCGTGACTTACAGGATATAGGCGTTCTATCGATTCGGCACATGTTTACGAATAATGTGTGTGTCCTTGATAATTATTACTTTTACTCTTTGGCAGCGATATTTCGTACCTAATCATGGTCGAAACTTCGGACAAAGTGATTGAGTGCAATCGGATGTGAGAACTTCTATTCGTATAACTTTATCCGATACTCAAATATATTAAAATCATTACAGCAATATATCTTGAACAACTGATAATGCTATTAGTTATAATTATGTCACAAAAGAGATGTACGTTTATTTCATAAGATACTACGAAAATATTTCTAACAATAAGTATAATTAGCTATTAAAATAACAACTTTGAATATGATTATATACGTTTGATATGGATATATATTTATATTTATAGCAAAACTTTTTAAAAAGATCCGCTTAGCTTTAGTAACGTGAATCTTTCCAACGGCGCGTAGCATAGCGACGACAAGTAAGTGTAAGTTAATATAAATCTTTTTGATTATGTTTTCTACTCCTAAGATTTTAGTAAAGCATGTTAAGTAGATAAATGTGAGCAAAAAAAAAAAAACAGTACTCAGTCGCATATTAAAATTATCGAATATAAAAACAATTTTTATATTGCATTTTTAATTGATTATTGAAATTATTATATATGCTTTGCGTTACATTATTCTCTCGATTATGTACATCGAAGTGGACTGATTACTGTTATATATTTATAATTGTCTAAAATCTCTCTTTGCGCAATTATATTAAAATGCATGCGTTATTAGCAGTCTGGTATGTTTTTAAACTTATTTATAAAATCTTTTTTTTTATATGTGTATAATATTATATTTACTCACTATACACTGACACTACACTTTCAGCGTGAGTTCTTCTTATCTCAAACTGAATGAGGTGTATTCTCTATCTTTTACAACTTTCGTCGAAGGCTTGCGAGAATTGTCCCTCGCTCCTGCGGAATATTATTTTCGTTTATGGTTTTTATCCTTCGCATTTTCTTCATTGCATCAGAGAGTTCCTTCGAACAGTATAATTTTCGGCTTGCAGTTTTCGGGCTTTATTTTTTCTATTGTGGATTACCGCGCATTTAGAACAGTCAAAATCATCCTACTGCACATAATCTTGTATAAGTTTAGTGTGCGAACAAAAGAAGGAAAAAGGGAAAAGTTTATTAAGTATAGTTTCCATTTTTCCATTGGTCGCACGGTAAACGCTATAAGCCAAAATTTCACTCTTCTCACCCGGAGTCTTCTTTTACTTCTTCAAACGTTTTTCTTTTGAATCATACTTCATACTTTCGTAGTATTCCGACCGAGTTGCGTTTCCTTGCTAAATGTGTAATTTTGAAAACTGCAGTTGGTCTCCCAGTTTACGAATGGCAGGCGAGGGGCAGTTGAGAGACTTCATCGAAGATCTTGGACCGGGCCAAATGGTCGGAAGGCAAGCACTCGGGGCCCGTTGCCTCGGTGAGATTCAGCTGTCGTTCAGGCAAATTCAGAAGGGATACCTTGAAGTGGAGGTCGTACGTGCCAAAGACCTTAAAACGAAACAAGGCAGCAAAGTAATACCAGGTTAGTTAAACTTCGATAAACTTTGTGATCGCCGACAAGTGATGCGGACGCGCTTAGCTTCGGTTCTTATTCCAGCTCCTTACGTGAAGCTATATCTGGTGAACGGTAAAAAGTGTATAGAGAAAGCGAAAACCACGATGGCACATAGAAAAACATTAGATCCACTCTATCAGCAAGTATTGGCGTTTAAAGAAAACTGGCGGGGTTGTATATTACAGGTATGTGCATCTTCTTCTAGTTTCTTTTGTTTTAATTCTTACAGTTTTATGCGCATATATTTAATTGCATATATTTAATTGCAACATCGTTATGTATGATTCCAGGTGACAGTATGGGGTGACTATGGTCGGATAGAGGGGAAAAAAGTGTTCATGGGTATTGCACAGATCGTATTAGATGAGCTGGACCTCAGTCAGGAGTTGATCGGATGGTACAAGCTGTTTGACACTCAAGCCATGGTCAGTGGAGCTCCATCTCTTGCTTTGTCCCGTCGATCTTCGGTCACGTCTCTCGATTCTTTTAAGATCTAAAAGAATGACTGCTCGAAGAACGTACCGAAATATTTCTTTTATATATATTTACTGAAGAGATCTTTGAGTTTCTTGCAGTAGACAAAGTAGAGCAGACACAACTGAGTTCGAGCTCCTATCGCGGTGCACTTAGTTGCTTTTATCATTAACAAAATACCGTAATGCACGAGTCTCGATGTACAAGATAGTATTACATTTACTTTAACTGATTAAACAATTAAAAAGTGTGTGGAAATTGTTATAAACGTCTTTAATAACTTAAGTGACACGCATAAAGTCATCGCTTGATGATGTTATATGTAGTATCAAATAAATATGTTAGGGGATAGAGAGTTCGGATTACACCGCTACATCCACCGTATAAAAGTTGAGAGAAGTATATAAACAATTCTCTATCATGTAATATTACATATTCTTCACTACGGTTGACAGAATTGAAAAGAATCTTAACACACCCGACGCGTATTCCCCGTAGGCTATTAATGTCGAAGCCTAAAGCTACTTAACGAGTGACGTTTGGCTCTGAATACGGTAAAATCAGTTTAACGAGGGGTACATAGTATGAGAAATGCGATTGTATGGATAATTGAAAATTCTGCGGGACCGGAATGAAAACAAGAGATATAAACAAGGCGATGCGAGATTTTGCAAAAGAATGAAAGAACGTGCGAAAGGATATGTCTTTCTAGAAACACCACTAGTACATCACATATCATGTACGGCATATCAGACGAACCACTAGTCTGTATGTAGACTAGATGTAGACGTAGCAGCCATGTTCCCGGAGCGCCAGATAGTTTTAGGTACGCACTGAGATCAAGGCATCGTTCGTAGATAGTTAGACAACGATTTAACGTGGGTACATAAAAGGCGACGAATAAAAAGGCGCCGGTACGATTGCAATCGATCGCGGGATGATTGCAATATATCTATTCGTAATATCTTGACGATCAAATACAGCAATATTACTCGTTTAATGCCCTTTCAGGACATTTAACGGTTCGATTGATTTTCTCAAGTACCCATGCGAAATCTTGATACACATTTGTTGTTGCCAATATCTTCTTTTCATTTCCACCGTTCTGTATAGAAATCTCCTGTTCTTCTTTGAAAATGCCTGTCCTCTATGAAAATACTTCCATTTCGGCTTCGAAGTAGCGACATAAGAGTCGATAACAGAAACGACACGATATTACGTTATCGTATGTGCGGTCGAAACTTCGTTGCCTTGTGCTATGTGCATCGATTTTACCTTTCCGAACTTGTAGAAGGAATATGCCTTTGCCTACGAAATTTAGTTCGACGTGGGGAAAAGTTCGATTTTCAGTAGTCCTTGAATTTGCTATTTGCACTTTGTAAGTTCAATATTTTTCCTTGCCCATATAAGAACGATTTTTATAGATTTCCTGACATTGCTTGATACACAACACGTTATTAATTTCGACCTTTGCACAATATTATTATACATTCTCTTTTTCATGACTCGTTCAAACTTCCTTGTAAATAAGTAAGTCGTGAAAGTTTTTGATACATATACGTACATATGCTTGAATTTTTAAGAATATAAAAAAATATGCGAAAAATAAACGAAGGTAAGTTTGTGCCGTATTCGGAGTCCTATGTATCCTCTTGTATATTTTCTCGAAATGTTTTCACGATCAATTTGAGATATTGAATGGTGCAGAAATCTCACGACAGAACAATTGTGAATTTGTATACCTATATATGATGACGTACGATGCTTGAATCTGCAACGAGAACCTTTATCATTCAATATTTCATAAAAAGTAAGTGATGTTGTGTATTGATAATTAGTAACACATTTGTTTATTTTATTTGCAGTGAAACAAACTAAATCAAGCAAGTTCGGGATAGATGTGAACTCAAATGTGGTGTACTAGATAAATAAGATGTGGAACGATCAATGACACTCGTTTTCAGTGAATCTAAATGTGGTTAAGTGAGTAAGGAATTCATGAACATAGTGAGAAATATGAAGCGACAAACGGTCACGGACTTCATTTAAACGGCACGCGAGAGAGATTAAAAATGTTGAGACATTTTCAAAATGAGAAGACATTTCCAAACTTTGTATATAATTTAGGACAGTTCAAGTACTAAATGTCGATCTCCGAAACGATCGGCTAAAAGACATTTATCGTTGTCAAATTTTTAGTCAAAAATGTCACCGTCAGAGCATGTATTATTTAATGTAAATATTATAATAACACTATGATATGAGAATTTGCGATATGTGCGCGCTGGTTTGAATGGGTAATGATGTTTACTTTATATTCTCGTTGATTTACGATTTCTACGATGATCGTCGTTATAGTTTCGGCATTTTCCATTAATTTATAGATTTGATTTAATTTAACATTTTCTAAGTAATTAGCATCGGAATAATTAGAATGTACGATGATATAATTAATTATACAGTTTGTTCCCTGAATACTGACGTTTATTGGTTATCGTATTAACACGTGTTACTTGGCTTTTTAGATATCATTTTATAATCTGTGTCTAAAAAATGAGGTAATTATTATGACGTAGAAAATATGGAGCAGGCATATGTACTATATTTCTCAAGTACGAAGCAGACTGATAAATCGATTCCTACACATCTAGTTTGGATCTTTTCGTTAAATTAATAATCTCGAAGCCAGAATGAAGAAGCTATTACCCGAACAGTTACGAATTAGCTTTGTTTGAAAGCTTTATTTGGAGATTTCATTTACGTATAAGAACCAGATTGAAACAAATTAAAAAAAAAAAAAAAAAATAAACCGCCCATATAACTTGCGTAAACGGGACACGTCGCGACAAAAATTCTCTTTCGTACTGATTTTTGTACAAAAACAGTGAAACGCCACTAAATATTTAAGAGGCTTTGTAAATCTCTGTAAGAAGCGCGTAAAAAAAATGCTTGCTGTTAATTTTATATCTTAATTACCGTGCTATGTGTTCGATCTTTCTTCATGCGAACACTCGCGAAGATATATTCAGCGAGCATGCACATGCACGTCTGCTGTGAATAATTACATTAGTAAATAATTACATTTGTGCCCTCTGAGAGAGAAAGAGAGAGAGAGAAAGAGTGGGAGAGAGAAAAAGAGAGAAAGAAAGAGAGAGATTGAGATTGAGAGAGAGAGAGAGAGCGAGAGAGAGAGAGAGAAAAAGAGAAAGAACATTATTTTTTGTGAAGTTTTCAAGATTTGGCGTGTAACTAAGCGTGTAAAAGACAAACGTTTCAATTTAATTATAGTATGAGATTTGGAAGTACGAGGGAAAAAGTCTGTGAAAGAAAGCGAGTTTTCAATATTTTTCAGGTATTATTACGATTTGCATTAATATTTATGTCACAATTTAGGTGCACTATTGCGAAGCGATACGTTAAGCGAATACTAAAATTGGAAAAAATTACTGCGCAAATTTTCTTTGTGAGTCTTGTTAATCTCTCACGAAGTAAGCTTTTTATGTGACATACTTTGGATCACGAATTATCGTATAGTTGGAAGGTACTCCTTGGATATTACCGAAAAAAATTGACAAACGGCATGCAAGCTTCAATATATATGGGTATATTACGTATATTTTTATAAATTTCCGATTCACTATAAAAATTTGATAGAGATCTATAGGTTCGAATGTAGAGAAATTTCTATAATTCGCGTCACGTCACTTGAATCATAAAAATCGTAAGATTCAGCGATATTAAGGTCGCTCTCTTATCACAATTCTTACTATGATTGACCAAATATAATATTTTGCTTTGCAACTTGAAACGATTGTCTCATTCGCACTCTCACACGTTTCCGCTCTTCGCTATATCAATATTTCTATGCGATTTGCAAACGCGATCCTTTGAGGTAAGATCGAGAATAATGTAAGCGCGGAGTTTGATACGCGTGCTGAGATTATATCGAAACGCCATCGAAATACATGCAGTCCGTCGTTAAGTGAGTTATGACGTAAGACTTACAATTAGCTTAGAGTTTGACGAACGAGATAACAAGTATCGTTAATTTACAGATGAGCTATGTAGATGTCACCGATAATCCGATTGTTCACGATAAATCCTAAGTAACGTAATTTTTCTCGTAATCGGGAGACCGATCGAGCTTTAGGGGAACGAGGGAATTGTATAAAAGAAGTGGTATCTTATCATATCTGTAACATGCTTAAATTAGAGGCGTACAGCAAAAAGAAAGAAGCTTTTTTACTCGTGAGAAAACAAAGACAGAAAAATAGAGTTCTATCCGAAGACAAAGAGATGTATGTATATGTAAAGTACTGTTGTGAAAAAAAAAGATATTACTATAAGCTGATTTCTAAGTACATATTTTGCAAGTGCACGAGAACTTATCGAGATCGTGAGACGACGTATACACAAGCATAATTCTGTAATAGTTAACTGATAAAATATACAAGACTACTAGATAACTCTTCAGTTTGTAACGTGTCGTTTACAGACAGCTGTATAAGATTCTTCGCGAAATTGACTCGACACTCGTCTCTTCGTGAGCTGTTTCTTGCGTTTTCGACAAGTAAAACGATTGACACAAATCCGTTTAAGTTACACTTAGAGCTGAGAGAAAATCGTAGAATTTGTATCACGAAAATTTGCGAAGACTGCGCTCGCGTGAGCAATCGAGCGATTTGAGAAATTGAGAAATTCGCAATTGTTACATGACTATGCGTACTGCGAGTAGTAGACGAAGAGTAGTGACGAAGTGGCAGACGAAATTGTTCTCCGTGTCGAGAAGAATTGCGTGTGCGTAAAATTTTACGTGTGTAAGAAAGTAACGTAAATTCGCTCATCGCGAATGATATCTACCGTAATAATACTAATACAATTCGTATGATACCGATTAGAATCGTCGATTTGTCATGAGAAACAGCGCGAAGAGTGCACCCGTCGATTTCTATTCTTGCCATGCCCATTTGTACATAGGCATGCTCAATTCTAGGATCGGACACGCGCATCACATGAATCACACACGTATATACGTATTATTAAACTACGAAACTACGGAACACAAATTATTATCCGACTTTGTACCTATATATTATTAATTAACTCAATGAAAGAGATCGGGGTGAAACCCCGAGAACTATTATCGATTCGAATAGTAGAAGCTAATGCGAAAATGGGGGCGTATAATTCAGAGAAAAAAAAAAGAAGAATCTAACAAATGATAACAAAGAAGGAAACATTACGCGGATGAAAAATGCTTGAGAGCCAAGGGGTACCACTTTTGTCAAATTTAGAGAGCCAATTTAGGTTTACGACTATGGTAGGATGTGCGTGCGCGTGGGTGTGCGTACGTGTGTGTGTGTACGTGCATCAAGTGCATGAGATGAAAAACTGGGAAAATAAAATAAGAGAGAGGGAGAGAGAGAGAAAATGTCCGTGTATGTATGTGTGTGTACGAACGAGAAGAAAGAGGAAGGGAAATCATACAAGATATATCGAGCTGTAAAACGAATGATCGACTATTCTCATAGGAAAAAGTCCGAAGTCCGACGTAGCTTAGGCGATCTTGTGCTTGTATCGTAAGCTCACGAACGACTCGTATATATCCGAACGCACCGGGAACCGGAAGTGATTAGACCGCATATCATCGTTTCGTCGATCATTTTTACGATCGATTTCGACAACATTTGCGACAAACGCGCCGGCGCGCGCATTAATTGTCGGATCTCTCAATTAGACCCTTCTGTGTTTCTTTTCTAAACGCACGACTTTCAGTCAAAGTAGTGAATCTTTTCGAGCGTCTTGGTCAATATTTTTCTAGAGCGAGTCACGAGTCGGTCGTAAGAA
This sequence comes from Temnothorax curvispinosus, assembly GCF_003070985.1. NCBI lineage: Eukaryota > Metazoa > Arthropoda > Insecta > Hymenoptera > Formicidae > Temnothorax > Temnothorax curvispinosus. The sequence goes on from NW_020214527.1 coordinate 1,008,776, forward strand.
CGCGAGCAGTTTACGATCTTAATATTAAACGAAATGCGGAAGAGAAAAGAGGAATATCGCTGTCCGAAGTCGCCCATCGCTTGAAACGTGTCCGCGACGTGCGATCCATATATTTCTAATTTATCAATAGTAAACACGTCCGAATTTATTTAAAGAATAAGAGAGCGGACGAAAGAAAGAAAGTAAGAGGGAATAAGTATGATATGTATGAGAGAGAAAATGACAGAGAGAATAAAAGAGAGAGAGAGAATGTGTGTGTATGTGTGTGAGTGTGAGAGAGAAAGAGAGAGGAGGAGGGAAGAGGAAGAGAATATGTTGAAGGGAACGGGGAAAAAAGCGGGCGTTAGAGAAAGTGTGTAATTTTTCGTTAAACAAAAACAGAAAAGAAAAACACGTAAATTACGAAAGAACGAAAGAATTTAAGCAGTACGTTTAGACGACGTTTCGCGAAACCTCGGCCGAGAACTCTGTGAACTCCGTATTTTGTCCCTCTCCCCCTTCTCACGCTTTCATCAAATCAAGAAAATACGAGATATTACCGTACGTCGTACGACGCAAACCATTTTTGTTTCTATTAATAACGTTGTACCTCCCTCTCGGGAATATGTAAAGAGCTGGATCACCTGATTCACGGAGTTCGCGGCAGGAGATCGCGAGACGATTAAGTATAAAGCGTTAGTGACTGTATCCAGTATCATATATCTGATAAAAGATATACCCCCGATGCCAGAGATGGCGTGTGACAATAAAGTGATTCAATGATCCTGCCGCGTTTCAATTGTCCCTCACACCCTTGCGTTTTTTTCTTTTTCGCGAGAGAAGAAAACGGTAAATTTGCATTCGAATAAGAATCGTCCAAGAATTTTCTTTTCTCAAGGAACGACAGAGATGAGAGAGAGGGAGAGAGAGAGAGATAGAATGAAAGAAAGAACGAGAACGAAAGAGAGATTACATAAATCGGCGGTATCGATCACGTTTGTATAATAATTGATATGAAATACAAGGGATAGACGCACGGCGTATGTTTGTGCTTTTTATCGCGTTTATTTGATAGACCCTGAATATTTCGTGGTAACAATGAAATAGCTCATTGTTTATAGTGTTTATATTTCGGCGCGCCGTTGTACGAAAAAATCTATCACCATGCTATCATTCGCGCCAACGACGCCAATAATATTTGAAATTATTTGAATGGAGCTGAAGCCGCGGCTGTGTTTAGAATTTACCCCCACTCCATCCCCACCATTCGTGTTGCCGCGGCGCGCGGCGACCTGTGACGTCATTGTATGGCGCGCCGAGACTCGAGCAGGTAATAGGCAGGAGGTCAGGCAGGTGAGCGAGCCGTTCCGTGCGTCGTCGTAGGTATTTCTCGAGGCGCGATTGCGAAAAACAAGAGAGACATTGAACGCAATCACCCCCTTATTACGATCATGATAATCGTTCGTCGATCCGCGTTAACTAATGCGCGTAATGATGGATTTTGCGTACCGCGACGACCGCTTATTGAATACTCCGATATTTTGGACAGTTTATTCGTCGAAACGGGAGATTCGGGAAGCACTGCTTCGTCGCGATATCATGATATGATGATAAGTAATTTATATTTAACGGCGCTTGGATGTGAATGAAATATACGTCGCGTCTCGCTCTCTGGATTTCTCAACGGCGTAAAAAAAACTTGCTCGCGATTTTCGGAATGAGAGTGCGAGGTGATACGAATCGAGTAATTCAAGAAAACAGTAAAACGTATATCGTTTATTAATCGTATTAAAATGTATTTCATATATATATATGCGCTTAATTGATACGTATTACGCAACACTAGATTTCGATTGTGATATTTGAACGATTTAGTTAGCCATTGATCTCTCCTCCATCTTGATTCGATTTTATTAACCGCGTCGGCACGAAGTTGGCAACGATACTTTTGAATCGTTTGCTCATTAACGCCACGGAGCTGACGGAGCACGGAACGGTCGAGCGGAACGAAGCTCCGAGTCTCGGGCGGCATCGCGACGCGTCCAATTAGTAAGTCTCGTTGTAAATTTCGCGTTTTAATGTTTGCCAGCCGCTTAACGTAAATTCGAAGTTTGCTAAAATTTCCGTGCTAAGCCCGTAAGTAATAATTTGCGAGACGTGCGTCGTGAGAGGATCGCAACTTGGCGCGTTCGCCCTTTGATCGTTCGTGTTTCATTCTACCGCGTATCGCTATGACGAAGAAACTTGTATGTCGCGATTCTCGTGTTCGTAAGGATTGTGTGCGCGTATTTTCGCGAGTGAGCGTTGCGTGAGTGTCGCCGTGAAAGAACACTGAACAGTCAACAGGAGCGATCGGAGCGATGGAAGGAGGAGCGGCAGAGAAGAAGGAGGAACAAAGTGAGTATAATTTATCATTTATTATCGTCGATATACTGCATACAATGCGATACTTATGCGGCTCGAATGCTATCAAGTCGCTTGTTTCCCGTGTTTCCCGCGAAGAGAGAGAGCCGAGAGCCCTTTCTCGATCGAGAATGGTCGAGAACTGAATTATTTCACTTACCGACTGTGCCAACGGTAGTTCGTTACCCACCGGGGCCGCTGGTAGTTTCAGTATCGCCGTCGGTAAGGTGTGCTGCGCGTTTGGTTGGCACACTTGGCGACTTCGCGTGCCTTCAGTTTCGTCGACGCAACGACAGGGAGAGTTACCGGTTACAAGTCGTTTATTCATGCCTTTGTTTGTATTTACGTTTAAATCGCGCGTGTGTCGTGTCATGTGTTGAATTACGTTTAAATCGCGTTTAATAGTGCCTCAATCGCGCAAATATCTTCGAAAGTCGTTATAGCCAGTTCGAGCCACTGCTTTCGATGTAGAACGCGTGCTGAACAACAACGCGCATTTACTTCGGTGAAGTGATACTCCACTCCTACTCGGTTAAAGAATAACAATGGCGTAGTGTTTATTTTCGTGCAAATTAGAGAATGATGTTTTAATTAATTGCATAAAGAGGAAAGATTGATGTAAAACTGCGAATTACTGAAACGTATACGTATATCACGATATTATGTGTAATGGACGATGCAATTGAAGTTACAAAATTTACATGTGTACGTTGACATATAAAGGTAACCTAAAAAACTCCTCTGGTTTTTTGTATTAAAAATAATACATAAGAAAAGTACTTAATGAATTAGCATATATTATCTGATCGAAGCTACGTGCGTTATAATGCAAATAATAACTTGTGCATTACCAATTATTCTAACATAAAACAATTCATAGAAGTGTTCTCTAATTCGAAAACCATATGATTGTTTTTAGATTCTTTGATAATACGATAAAAAAAAAGGTAATCCCATACAAAGGCATTAATAGCCGTCCTATTAATAAACGAAGCAGAATCGCGGGCAGACACATGATACTTTTTAACCTATCAAAATTCATTATTTATTTAAAACTGTGCCTAATTATGTAAACTTTTTCGTATATCACTGGATTCACTTCAGGCTAATTTCTCCTCGACTGGATATAACAGAAACGAAAAACAATACGTTAATAAAAATTTGAACGTCGTCGAGACAGGCAATAATTTTTTGCAGACGACAATTACGTCTATAAAGAAACGAACGTCTCGTCTCGACGTGTGTGTCGTTGAATATCAAATATAATTCGAAGAGATTCGCGAATGTGCAAACAAGCGCGGCGAAAGACCGTGATGAACGTGACTGATCGAGGGATGCGGTTTTCGGCGCATCGGAAAACTTTATTGTCGTAATCCCGCGGCGTCGATAAACCCATTAACCGCGCGTCGCGCGTAATGTATGCGACGGAACGTAATAAAAATCGACTTACACGCCGGCCGCCCCGCGCACGCGTTTCCATCGGCCCGGCACCCTTTTCGGTGTCGCTAAAAGTTTAATCAAAGTCAGATTAGCCGAGCCCACCCCTCTTCTCCTCTCCTCTCCTCTCGTGTCGTCTCCTCTCCTCTCTTTCCTTTCCTCTCTCCTCCCCTCCCCTACTTCCACGACACCGGGGGTGCAAGACTCGGGGATCCACGGACCCGGTTTTATTAAACGGGACTTGATTAGGGGTTGCCAAGATCCTTTCAGAGTTTGTTTTCAACTGGTTTTCACGACGGCGCTTTCATTACGCGCGTTTCACATAATTGACGCGATCGTTCGCCCGTGGAGGCGTGAAGGGGAAAAACTCTGGCCACTCGCCCTCTTGGATCTCTCATTTTTATTTGCGGCGATCGCTCCTGCCTTCGCGGATCCTGCGATTTGTTGCCAAATTTCTTTCTTCTCCGCGGAAAATAAATATCGCTGAAACTGTTGCATGAATCTATTTGAATTCACATTGTAGGGATAATTAGAGAAATACTAACGTGTTTTTATATTGCTCTATTAGCTGTTTCAAATGAAGAATTTTTTATTAATATCTAAAAATGTAGTGAAATTATAAATCCGATAGACATTAGAAGCGAGAAGTTCAAATAGTTAATTACGAATATTTTATGCATTTAAATACCGTTGTTATTAATCCTTTTGAATATGCGAACCTATTTCGGAGCACTTTAATTTGTTTCATGTTAGCCGTCACGTAATTTCAAATTTTGATATTGGTGACAAAGAGCATCATAATGTTCCGTAATGAGAAAAATTCAAGTATTCCGAAATAGGTGCTGTTCCGAAATAGGTTCGTTTACCCTATACACTGTTAACGTTCAATAAAACGGTCCAAAATGCGCAAGACAAACTCGCGAGTTTCGTTGAATCGAGAAAAATTTATAATTCACAATGAATAATAATCGGTCTGGCGCGTGGTAACGAGCGCTTTCTGATGATATGCAATTCGGGACACGTATAACTTCGGATCGGAAGCGCGATAACGACCTCTGGTAAAGACACAATGATTAAGGGACAGCTTGCTAGAGACACATTTAGGCATTCGTGCGGGGTGGCTGGGAAGTGATTCAATCTCCGCGTAATCCTTGTAATCTCGAGGGTATATCTCCGTGCTCCCGTGACCCGCCCTAGGGAAAAGTACGGAACTTGATCCCAATCCAGAAGTATTTACGCGCGATCATTGCTTTCGATCATCGTGACAGCGCCAATGCGGCTTTTGACACGCTCCGGCTTTTGGAATCTATTATGCTATGATTATGCGGCTGTTTTTAACGAGCCTCGAAATAAGCCTATTATTTGCGAATAAGCCTCTCTTAATCGCAACAGTAAAAATGGTGAGAAAAACACGCAATTCCTCCGAACGTGAAATGTGAACAGTAATTCGTTTAACGCCCACAAAATATTATTCACTTTTAAAATGTGTAGACATATAGGTGTATCGTATTATTTTTATTGTTTAAAAGATCAAAGAGTAAGAACTTATCTAGAACTAATATTTCGAAAGAACTTTACGATCAATCTCTTACCGGAGACTAATCGCTTCGTGCACCTTACGCATATTTTATGCCAGACATGACTATCCATTGTATGTAACGCGCTATTTTTCATACTGTTATTTACCGACATTTATTGCTCTCTTTTGCTGGATGTATCTTTCATGCACTTTGTGTGAATTATTGTTTGAAGTCATTGAATGCAACTACTTCCATTAACGCGCTTGTCTCTGATTAGAAGGCAAATATGAATGGAGAATAACTATGTTCTTTCAATCTAGCTCGCTATGAAACATTGAATGAACATGGGTTGGCCATCTTTCCTGTATAGCCATCTTACCCGAGTTTACCCTAATGATTATTTAATACATGTAATATATAATCGATTTTCCTTGTTTTATTCCTTTATTATAATTATAGTTATTATAGTCATTATTCTATGTATAAATTTTCTACATTTTTTACAAAATAATTTTAATATATGGCTGAAGTGACAGTTATTTTATTTATTTTAAACTCTGATATACAGTTAGATTTTTAAATAAATTATTTCTTTTTACATATTTATCGTATTATGTATTACATATAGTATTAGTTTCTTTAGTAATTATCTTTGTGATAACGTAATGACTGCAAACATGAATTCTAACTTAGTTTCTATGGAATGAGAACAATTTTTAAGTATTTCCGCGTTCGTAAGTAAACCAAAATACAAAGAGCATTTGCACAAAGTGCAAATGTACTTCGCGAAAGAGATGAATGCCAGTAGGGGTTGGTATATAACCGCGCAATAACAACCCTTCGGGAGCGGAGGTTGACGCAGTGCCGGCAGTGTTTACGTTGAGGGGTTGTACAGGCGACTCCCTCCGCCCCCCGGTCCGGCTTAACGCTAATGAATCTGATTTGCATCTGATCCCGAACGGCCTTCGATTCATCCTCGAAGTCTCCGGATGAATTATTTAAAGACGTTAGTCCTCCTTGGACGTCGATAATTGATTATACAATATATGTTTTAGATGCATCCAATACATATTATCTTATCATTGTTGGTCGAATGCAATAATATACTTCGAAGTTCCTGCGTTATATACTACATATTTATATATAATACTGAATATATTATTAATTATTTTTTATTATTATTACCATGTAATTGATTTTGTTAATGAATTTGGAGATAATTTTCCTGCTGAAAGAAATTAATAAATTAATAAATTAATTTTAAATACTAAATTGTTTATAATATAAAGAGCCAGAATACCAGATTTGAGACTTCAAGCAGGTTCTTTTCTCAACAGAATTGGCAAAATGTTTAACGATGACAGTTAAGAAATTGCGATAAATAATAGCCGGCCGTCAAATCTCTCGAAAAAATGTGCTAGCCATAAAATTACCTTATGGTTTCAGTCGATTATTTTTGCGGCAAAAACAGCAGCATCCGATATTACATCGACGTGTACGATGCGTTCGCTCGTGCACTGTCCAATTTAAAATATTGCGAGCATCAAGGAGAACGAATGATCTTATTTAAGAAAGTAGGTCGAGTGGCTTCATCGGTCAATTGTGCCCCTTCGTCGGATTTCACTTTGCAATCGTCAGAGATGTATTACGTGACGGACGGAGTCGTGGTTATTTGACGTTTCACGAATAGCGTCGCTTTGTACAGATTTGTCGTGAGACTGTTGAAAAATGAACGTTCGATCGGCCATCAGTTCCGTTCAACCAAGGGTCTTCGATGCAGATCGATTGTTATATCCGTGTGATAGTTCGTTATTATCAAAATTCCCTACGGTGTTACGGCAAAGCGATTAACTGACGTTAAGTACGAATTTCATGTGAATTTCCGATTTTCCGATGGAATTTTTAAACTTATTGTTAGAGATTGTGACAATACATTCAACTTGATTCTCATGTCAAGTTTGTTGGTCAGGTAGGTCCGTGTTGGGCAAAATACCTTTTAGGCATATCCGTGTCGGTCTATCTTCACAATCGTATCATTTGCCGGGATGCGAAACGAAAACTTTATCCTTCAGTTGGAAAAACACGGCGATGCATTCTTTGAGGGACAAGGATAGTCGAGCGAGCAAGGAGGAACGAGAGTCTTCGCACGCGTTTTACAATGCCCGCGCTCGTGCGCGTCTCGCCGCAGCGGGCGAATAATAATTGCGCAAGGGTAACTACACGGGCGCACCTAGATACTTAGCGTCGTTATTTATCGCTCCGTTTTCTCGCTTTATTTTTCCCTCTCGCTCCAGGAGAAGATCGCGCGCGAACATAGGTCAAGGGAACTTACTACCGTCCGACGATTCTCTGCCGAATGAACGATTTTAGGAGAAATAAAAGTGAAACGCGCCGGTTTACTCACGGTTGAGTTACACGCGATACAGAACGCAAATTTATATGTTTTCTCACACGCCGGTTTCTCGCTTGTGAGCTAAATCTTCGGTATACCGCTTTGCTTGTACGTCTTAGAATTATAGGACGGTTCCTCCATAAGTCGCCAGAAACAAAAATATGTGACAGCACGTACCATACTAATTTACAATCAAATTATACTATACTGAAAAGGTACTGGATCTTCAAACATATTTTTAAAATTATATGTGTAAAAAAACTTACAAGCAGAAGCCGTAAAATCTTGTCAAACTAGAATTTTTGTAATATTAGATTATGCAAGCGAAGATCCTGAATGAAATTGTACAAAAACTTGCGAAGTTCATAAATATCACTCGCATCAGTTACATTACTTATTAATCATCTTTTTCCCTCGCAATGGCGACACCAATAATACGCTTGAGGATATTTTACCCGTGGGAAAATAAAAAGTATATGTATACTTTTCCGTAATATTGTTGCGCAATCAAGCTATCACGTCGGATATATTTATGATGTACACGTCGCCTTTATGTAAGCGACGATAATTTCAAAAATATATGTAATACAGAACGTTGACGTTTAGACTTAAACTTTCTCTTCTTTCGTTGGGGATCGAGCTTGCAATATTAATACGCGACACAACGTCAATGAGATCAACGGCGCACGTGTGCCGGGATGACTTTGGAATTAAATATGACGGCACAAACGAGCAGTTTAGCCCCCGATGCGTTTGCACGAGGGGGTACAGAGTTTGCGCGATTTTATTTACTTAGGACAGTCTCTGTCTCTCTCTCTTTCTCTTTTTGCTCACCCGTATATACGAGAAATTCACGTTTGTAGAACGCGGTGAATAACGCGCGACGGTAAAAAGCGGTCGCGCGTTGTTGGCGGAAGATAATACGTTGATCTTCCACGCGCAATCGCAGATAGCATGGGGCGATGGGGGACTTTGACAACACGTGACTCGACGACGGATTAAAATTGCGGTGGGTCAGCACAACTTTTCTCATTTGGTCGCGGCGCCTGACATGTAGGATTACATCGTGTATAATTCAATAGATTCAATGGCATTATTAAATCGCGAAACGTCATAAATAAGATCGAATAACCAGTCGGAGAGGCAATGATCGCTGAATACTGATGAATACCAATCGCACGCTTTTTACATCGTTTATGCTACTGAGAATGAAAAAATTGCACACAATGCGACAACGCAGAGTAACAAAATCTTTTATTATTACTTCTAGGTAATTTATTAAAAACTTACTTTTTATTAAATTTTTATTCGCCAAAAAAAAATGTCCTGAAAAGAAATAGTATATTTAAAAAATATAGGTATATGTCTATATAATACTCGTATAAGTAATCAATTATAGTATATTTACATTCATGTAAGAGCTTAGAATATATCACAGGCACAGATCAGCCCCCGAAAGAGATAAACTTTCCTCGAAGAAGGTAGGATTTACCAGAGTCGCATAACGATCAAGTTGTCAAGAGCGCGATTATTCGTTTCCAGTTCATAAACTCTCAGAGTGCACAATGGTGGCTAACTAGGCGTGGTTCGGTTTGAGGAGGGTCACCTGGTATATTATGCGTTGTGTATACGCGTATATCCGAGTGGGTATACGCGTATATACCAACTCACTCGAGGTTTCACACCCTGCAACATCTCTGACAGGTTGATATTCCGCTATACGGATGTAACGCGTGTCAAAAGCGTCGAGATTCCTTGTCACGACACTGATGCACGGAATCACCGAAAGAAGGTTTGAAATGGTCATAATCAAGGGTCCGATTACGCGCCCATGCTATTTTCTTCCAGCCACTTTTTTTTGGCAACAACATAGCTAACAAACCTTCTAGTTCGATCGCTCGATTGCAAGGTTTCTCTTTCGATCAAAATTTCGATGTCTCATGACAAAAAATCTATTATATATTTATAACAGATAATTAAATTATATATAAATCCTAGAGGACACTCCATCACTCAGAGTGATGTGTTTTGTGTTGGTATTGTTTCATAAATATTCATAACTATGTCTTATAACTCCCGGTCGACATTCATCTTATCCCATCTTATCCCTCGCGACGAAGAGTCGCCTTAATTACGCGTACAATATAGAAGGAAGGACAGGGTATGTGTGCGTGTATATGCGAGCGCGCGCGACCAGTACCAATATGGAATTCGATTTCAACCCGACGTGGTGTAGTTGACTCGGATCAACTGCGGCTGCAGTCTCGTCCGCAGGTTCTCCTACTTTCCCGGTCAAAGTTGTTATCCGGATTCTCATCTCCACTATTCCGCGCGTATTTCGCACGCGTGTGTGCGTGCGCGTACGTATACATACGCCGACAAAGTGACAAGCCTTATCTGACTCACGAGATCTCGATAGTAGGGTGATGTATATGCGTGGGCGTGGCAACTCCAAGGACCAAATTATAGTCTCGCGACGGAGGTAGAGGATGCCACTAGGATAGGGAGGGACAGGGAATTCCATCTCTCGTGGACCCCCGATCATCCCGTTTTTCCCCTCTCTTCTTGCCCCTTTTTACACTTATTTACGCGCTGTTTGTCTCTTTTTCTCCTCGACCACCTTGTACCACCTCCTCGTTCTCTCGTTTCGGTTGTCTGCCATTGTTTGTCCGATGACAGGTGAGCTTGCTCTCGGACAAAACCGTGAGCGGTTGGCTCGCGTTTTCCTTTTATTTTAAAGTCGTGATTTTACACCCAAATCGCTTGTATAAAAGAATTTTAAATTAGGGGGAATTTACTTCTCTCTATTATGCTGGACATTGATCTGCGTTGAAATAAATCGAGATATCTTTGAGCCGAGTGACTTTAAAAAGTTTATTTAACGCTGTTTGAGAATTATAGATAATTTACAAGCATGCTATTATAATTTTAATTGAGTTAGCGTAAACGCAAGGGACCGCAAAAGGATAATCTATCTACCGCTGTTTCAGACATGATGCAAAAACCTGTTAGCCTCGTTCTTTCTTACCGGGAGATATACATATACCGCACGCCAAATGCATTTGTTCGTATGATATTACTGATGAAACTATTATAAATACTTCTCTTACTTTGAAACGTGTATTTTAATTGCGCATATATGTGTGTAATATTACTTCGTTGTGTAATTATACATCGTGAAACATGATACTTAGCTCTCACTTCTATCGGGTGTTACGTATGCGGCAACTCGTATTATGTAAATATCATTCGAGTCATGATTATTATTTTATTTTTATAATTGTTATGTACGTTGTCGAAAAGATACGCATCAATTGACAGGATCTAATGTAATACGAGATAAAAATTTCACGTTTGCACTTAAATTAAATAAAATTCTCGTGTTTATTTCAAGTGAAAAAGTAATTTTTGTATAATCGCTTATCTATAAATGCTTTTAAAGGCATTGTTAATTTTTGCCAAATTTTAACTTAAACCGTATTAAACTTATTTATTTGAGTTTAAGAAAACCTTTCAGAGGATTAGAGAAACCGGCATTTTCCGTTTTACTTCAGTCTGATTCGCTCATCTGTAAATTCGTTTCAGGATCTTTCTTTTGGCCTTTTTGGGTAACCGGCTTACGGAGTTTCGTCTTTTCAATTCTTTTCTGGCGTTGAGAAATTGTTGTTTCGTGCTGATGCAGATTGGCAAAGAAAATTTTTTAGGAATCTTTACAATGTTCACATTCATGACGGCGACTTTGTCGCCAACCTGTTGTAGAACCACTGATTCCTTTTGACATGACAAAGTAAAGAAGATTCTAGCTCTAAAATCTCTAATACTTATGTGATTTTGTGAAAATATATGTGCGGATGTTTATAAATCTGACTTTCATTCATAGATATTTAACTGTACGATTTTTTATTCTATAGTAAATGGCAAATGAAAAATTCTGTTTTGAAAAATTTACATAGGTGACGGATTAGTTAAAATATTTGAATTCGAAATACTATTAGTAGATCTCTCTACGGTCATAGAAAAATACTTTCGATAGGCGATAGTTTAAAGAATTATTGATTTTCTTAGAAGATGAGATCATAATGAGAAGTCTATACATTAGACTGTTATCTTCAGGCCATACAAATATGAAATATTCTTAAGGTACACAATAACTTTTTCTTTCTTTTTGTTTCATCAAATTGTAGGAAACCTTGTAGGAAAGTATTGCCTTTCTGTATAGGAAATCCTTGAAAATGCGTGTTTTATGTTGTATTCATATATTCATAAACAATTATTTCGAGACTTTTATGCACGATGCTCGGATATATTTTATTTCGATATTTTTGCAGAATCTGTCTGTTTTACATGTCAGTTGCTGAATTGTTATTGGTCCTTTGTGTACAAGCGATTTGCCTAAATGGTTCGGTTTGACTCTACCCTCACAAAGTAACCATTTTAAAGACAGACAAAGTGGTCATTCTTCCTATCGAGTTAGCTTTCTGAGATTATAAGGATTTCATTCTTTTGCAACTCTTTCAAAGTGACCGCTTTCTTAGGAATGCGCAGACTGTATTTTTCTATTGAACACGCCCAGACTTTGCTTATTTTTCTAAGGATCGCTAAAAATCAAAGATTTATTCTACCATTTATTATCGTCTTTTCAAATATTCCCACAACATAGTGCAGGTCATATAATAAAATCGTATTTTATAATTATTTATGATATTTGTGAACATCAGTTTTCTAATTATATATGTTTTGGATGTTCATTTTTTACACATTTTTGAGATAGGAAAAATTTTGTATATAAATTTCATAATAAAAAATGAAAATAAATTTCTATATCATAACATTCTATTTATATAAAAAATGTACCATTTTATTTTCCGTGCCATAATATAATATAGTATGCAAAATAAAGTTTGTTTAGATATAGAATAACGTTATTGAAATATATGAGCAATCGCACGCGCAGATTAATTGCAAAAGACGAATATAGACAAAGAATACGCTTTAGTTTCACATTGACGCGATTTCCAAGAAATCGCATTTCGACCTAACGTTAATTGAACAGCAGTATATTTTCGGATTTGAATATTGCGATATCTCATAGAAATGTAAAAGCTAGAAGAGACCGAACGAGATAAACGAGAAATGTGCAACAGGCGTGAATGAAACAATGGCGGGCCACGTGTCGACCAATAGCAGAAGAGGTGAGGAGCCTACTCGAGTACGATTCTCAGTTAGGTGGAGCCTCTCACGATCCATGTGATTTCTCGATCCTTCGCCTCGTAGATTGTCTATCTTTAGCGTTGAAGAAAGACCGGAATCTTTTTATCGAAAGAAACTTGATTTCAACTTTTTATCTCACATATTTTTCCTTCTTATTCAATTATGAACATAAGATATTTGACAAACGAAACATATAATTCATTTTTAGATAAAATCTTATTGTTTCTCTTATCCGGATGGAATTATTATCATCCTCATCTGACGATATCACACGTTTCAGAAATCATATTTGTAAGAACGTAATTCTTCGAGCGATGTTATTTATCAAAACTGCCGAGCACTGAGAGCAATTCCTCTTTCCTTCATAATCACGCGAATAAAACGAATGACATGCTATTATTTAAAGAGTATGAGGTTGGCATTGTGTAAAGGCCACGCGTGAAGACATTGTCTTATCGTTCGACCGACCGGTATGCACGACGATGTAATTGATCGATATCAAGGGGCACATCACCGGCAGATGTTCGAACGCGCCCTCACCTCCATCTGTCTCTTTCATAAAGTCCCACTGTTGGTATATGGCGGCGGAGGACCCTGCGGTGGGTGAGTGTACACATACCTGCATTACGTACTATATATATGCATATATCACATGTGTGATTTGTTACATTTTATACAATGTATATATTGAACCTCTCTTTTTATGTTGCTACGAATAAGACTGAAAATGTAAATAGCCTTCCTTGATTCTGAAAACAAGTAAAATTATTATTATACGGTATACGTAATTATTGTGGAATACGCAGATAACATGCTCCAGTAATTTTCTGATAAATTCGATGGAGTATTTTAGAACACGCGGTTCTTTATAAGCCAGTGAATCACAGTGAATCTAAAAAGATTCGAGATTGATCAATTTATTTATATTTTTCACCTTTATACGCACCAGCGTTATTGCTTGTAAAAAAATACCGTGCTAAAAAGCGCTCGCCCTTGTAGATTTTTCTGTAACGCGCCGATATAAATGGATCATTAGGAGAGAAACGTTCGCGATATGACATGAACAAATCTCGATAAAAAGCAATATCGAGCGGGGTGTCTTCGTTTTTCGTTTTATTTCAAGCGCGGCGGAACGAATTTAGCGGCATTTCGAATTGCAGGAGCACCCAGTAGATTCGCGCACGATCAACGCGACGCCTCGTACACCTCGGGACCAAGTAGGTATACCTAATAGGCACCTTTATACGCGAGATTCAGGCGCGCTATAGGAGGCGTGCCGCGAAAATTGCATCATTTTTCACGCTTGCGAGTGCTTGCGTTTGCCCGATTCAAAAATCGCGCTTCCCATTCGGTAAAGAAAGAGAAAAATGCCGAGCGAACGCCGAGGTAACGGGAAAGACAAGAGAACACGAAGGAGCAGGCATGATGCAGAAGGGAGAATGTGTGTCTTGTTGCGCTCGATAAGATCGCAAGTTTATTAATTAAGCGCCGTAGTTGGAAAGAGATGAGGCCTTTGAAACCTCTGGGTAAACGCGCGCGCACGCTCTCCCACCACCTCGCGTTTCAATTGTATTTTAAGATTTTGAATACATAGGTATGTGCATACAATCAATATTAATATTGTTATTAAGATCGGGAAAAAGAATTTGGAAACTGAGATAATTGTGCATCTTGCGCAAAGTGTCATTGCAAGCAATATCTCAACACATGTAAAAATATTTGTTTATTGAAATATCTCATCTTTTAATTATATATTTTAATTGTTAGCACATTACAGAGAGAATTATGTTAATAATATTAATATATAGTGTTAAATTAGTATTAAAAATTATAGTTCTCATTTTTGATCGCAAATTTTTGTTTGTAAAATTTGTGATCAATTTGGAGTTGATACCTCTTTAGATTTTAGATAGTAAATAGTAAGACTAAAGGTATTTATTTTTTAAACATTTTAATATTTTGGTAAGAAATATAAAGTTACCTTGTTCTTTTGTGATTTTGATTTCTGATGCTTGAATATTCTTGAATTTCCAACTGCTCGTAACTGAGAGACTGTTGATCCCTCAATTTTCGTTAAAAATTTGAGGCATTGATGTATACAAGCCAATAGCTGCATTTTCTACGAAAGACTATTGGACCATCGTTCTCATTAAATAATCTAAGAAATAAGCTCTACAATCATTCATAATCTTCATAATCGGACCTGCGACCGCGCTCCAGGAACGATAGGTAGAAACGTGTGCGTCTCGAGGAGGCTATAAAAAAAATAGTGAGTCTCACCCCGATCATTATGAATTTCAGTGCGTTTTTTTCAGCGTAATAAATTAGTCAAAGACGCTCATCAATTTTATGACGCGCGCGTCCATAGAGAAACGATGCCCAAAACATCGTCCGTCCACCACTGCCAACTTCGGATGGCCTCGAACGTGATGGATGATTTTTCTTTCCCATACATATATTCGTGAGCCGACGTCGAGCGATCTTCCACTGGCGCTCATTTGCGCACATACCCCTGTACCACCCACGTGCGTGTAACCGTGCGCAGCAAGCTTAACCACCGCGTGCGTCTGTATGCGTGCGTATGCGTGCATGTGTGTGTACGTATGTGGGGACACGCAGCACCAGACACATTAGCGAGCGCGATTCCATGAATAATAAGTGGCGCAAACGAACTGTTTCGATCGTCGTTGCTGTCGCCTACATTACATTGCACTGAAATATCCGTGCGTTTCTCTCCGCCAGCTCTAATTATTCCCCGTTCCGTTCGCCGAGTGACATTACCTCATCGTGTACTCTCTGTGCCGGTAAATCACAATATTTTAAACACGGGTCTTTGTACCTCAAAACTTAATTATTGTTGATATCGGTTGGGAATGTTATATTCGTTTTTTTTTTAACTATGATGTGTATGCACGAAATGCGATTTCCTTGATTGTCTCAAGGATCAGTTCAACTTCCATCGTAATGACTCGAAAGATGTGTCTCGTATCTCGTCAATCTCTTGTGGCGATTCTCGCGCCTTAAAGAGATACCGTCATGACGCATAATGACACAAGCGCTGAAACACTATTTGTAACTGCCTGCAAGTACACACGCTCGATAACACTTCTCTCGCTCGAATAATTTACGTCGCTCTTCAAGTCTCGGAATACGGGTTTGTTTAAAGTTGCGGTCCATTACGAACGGCGCGGCCCACGCGGCGGAACTCCGGATGGCGATCCGCTATCCGTAAATCGCCTCACGTATCGTTCGCACGATCGGCAAGACGATCGTTTTCCATTTCTACGGGCCGCGCGCGTCTCGTTCCTCTCGTGTTCCCGCAACGTGCGAGAGAGTGCCTTTCTTCCATCATAGACAAAGACTCGCGCGAGAACCACGTACCACGGGCCCCGAGATAGGTCGCCGCCGCCGCCGCCGCCACACGGGCTCGAGTTTTACGCACATAAGAAGGGGATCGATATATTGGTATACGGGCGGAGGAATGATAAATGGCTATGTCGAGAGATGCGCGGATAACATAATGAGACGTATTGTGCTCTCGACTGGGACTCACGAACTGAGCTTAGGAAATTCTCTCGGGACCCTCCAGGCCCTAAAAATTTCTCAACTCGGTCTCTCTCCACGACTTTCCGGGAATTGTTGTTTTCCCAGAGAAACCTCACTCTCATAATCTTCTCTTTTGTCGATGAAACTTTTCGCTCCGAGCTGGTTTATTACATTTGTTATTTTTATTTATAGATTATTCTAAGTGTGAGTTATCTGAAAAACTAATAAATTTCGAACTTTAGCACATTTAAAATATGTATACTAGATATTTCAATTTTTGTGTGATCGAACAGTAACAACTTCAAAATCGAACCTTATTTAAATTGCACAGATTGTTTAAACTTCAAAGTATACTTAAACTATTTAAATTATTCGATTTATTAGACTTCCTCTTTCTTTAGATTTAATAAAACGCATAAAAGTTATTAATCCTCTGTTTGTAATGGATACTATTTTCGCTTTCTTAATATTTAACTCGATCGAATAAATCGATTATTATAGTTTTGTTTGAACTGTTTTAAGTAGTTTATTCTGAAACTCAGTTTTACTTCTAGAAAACTACTTGAATAGTTTGACAAATTTTTCCGAATTTTTTGTGTTCGCAATAGCGTCTCATGCCAAGAGAGTATATAGAAAAAAGCAACTATGTAAGAGAAACGTTATTCTTTATTGGAGATTTTTTAGACGTAAAATTTGAAAACGGTTACTTATATTTTTAAAATTAAGATACAAAGAAATAATTGAATTTTTTTCAATATATCCTAAATATTATGTATCGCGAATAAGCACATTGTGAATACATATATGTACAATAATACATAGCTAATTAGTTTCAATAGATTATTAATAGTAATCGTATAAAAAGGAACAAAAACGGAGAAAATAAATATGTTCGCGCACAATATTTTCCAAAGTTAAAATCTTTTTCGCGCATGTATAATACTTTAAAACATCTTATTTATCTTGTGTCTGCGAATGTCAAATGAGCAATATTGGATCGTGGTTCTTTCTTTAGTGCAAGGGCTTTAAAGAAACAGTTAAATACAACACTTTTAGGAAACGTAGAGATATATAACGCGAAAAATATCATAGCTCGAATCCACGAGCATGGTTCGCGTAATCGTAGACGATGACAGGTTTCCAATGTGCGAGAAGGTCGTGACAGGTCGCTTGTTTTATCAGACCGATGACAAGGCCTTCCTTGTCCACTGTTACCTCGTCCTTCTCCTGGAGAATGCGACTCAGGATTTTTCGGGCTCCGGATGACGCAAAGGATGGAGGAGAACCTATGTTGACGCGCGAGGGGTTGAAACGTAGAGAGAGAGAGAGAGAGAGAGGGGGGGTACTCGGGGGTTAGACTAGGGGTTAGATAGGATAGGGTGTGTCGTCATGGCTACGCAGCAGGGGGCGGGGCAATCGATACACCCTCGCTCCACGCACTAAGCGCACGCAATGCGTTTATAACACAATGAAACAATGACGACAACCGCGGCAGGAAGGAGGGCGAACGGTGTCGGATGCGAACGGGACGCGCCACTGGCCTAGGATCGCGCCTTCTACTTCCGAATGTGCGTTCAGTTGCCGGTCGTTCTGCGCGAGCGATGATTGGTAACGTCCAAACCAGGACGGTATCTGTTTACAAGTCTATCGACATATTCTCACGATCTGCTGGGCCTGACACGGAACCGCGCACATATATATACGCAGTCTTTTGCGCGTGTGAATTTTTAAAATTTGTCTTTTTATCTCTTTGTTTTACTTTTATCGATTTCGTATGACGTACATTTAATATAATAGTTTGATTCTTTTTTATATTGTAGTGTGATTATGCGTATTATGTTCCGTCCATGGTTTCTTGCGTTCTTCTTTTTGCCTGAAAGGATTCTGGTACGGATGATCGCATTGATCTATGCTGCGAAAAATCACATTGTTGTCTTATACTGTTCCACTTTTAGAAATCGTGAAAGAAAGAGCACAGCGAATCGATTTGAAGATAAAAATAGAAAGAACCTGCTTCGAGCTATTATCGTCTGACTTTGTGCGTTATTCACGCAAGTTGATCGCAAGTTTTCAGGCTCGTATGGCGTGTGTGGGTGCGCGCGCGGGCGTGTATGCGTTGCTCTACTCGCAATCATCCTTTCCTTCTTTCCTCGGAGCGCGAAAGATTTTTTCGGTCACTTCATCACGCGGCAGCGTCACAACAATACGAAGCCGCGCAGCTGACAATGGAAGGGAACCACCTGAAAACTTCACTCGAACAATGAGTTCTTGAGTGTATCATTCGGTCGGTTATGAGCTTGCGATCGTTTATCATTCAACCGGCCGGCATTTTTCATCGTTTCATCTTAAGGGGTGGCGATTTCCAACATCTTTCGTTGATTCTTCTGCGCCCTGTTCCGCGCTCTGTATTCCGAAATTGAATCACTTCTTCAAAAATAACAAAAAAAAAGCTTGATATGTATTTACTACATATTTGCCACATACGTATGATTAATGTTAATTATAAGATACGTAGCACTCGTACAATAAAAACATCAGAATAGTGGGCAAAACGTATCAATATTTTATTTTGTAGTATGTACATATATCGATATCATATCAGTATCTTAGTACTATTTACAGACATTTACACAATTTCTTGAATTAGTTCCATCAATAATCTCTCTCATGTGCTGTCTTCTATTAGTAATCAATACGTAGAAATGCAGTTATCTTCTGGATAACTGTATACGATATTTAATTAAAAGTGGAAAACTAGACGTTAGAGTAGATAGATGAAAAAAAATGTAACACGTCAGATATTCGCTTTCTCAGTTTCAAACTGTAATATTGCATAGTTAGTTTTTTGTATCAAATTATTTAACACTTTGACTGCCATGTCATCCATCTGAGTGACGCGTAAATTTCCACAAAAGGCTTCGTCATCCATTTGTGGGTGACGGTTTTAATTAAACGATTAAAAATAATATTATTAAGTATTTACGACACTAAAGAAACAATATAAATTATATTATGACATCAAAAAAACAGTAAAGTATTAAAATAATATAGGTACTAGATTTATTAAACTCAATGCTAAAATCAGCTTGGCAGTGAAAGTGTTAATGATAACATTAATTCAGAACGCATCATAATAAGGAAAAGATATGACAAAAAACATGTGTGAGATACAATGCTGTCGTGTAAATTATAAGTATAAAGAACAAGGAGAATCGCGGAAAGGAAGAGATTCGCACGATAACTCGTTCGGAGATTGTGTCGTTTAAGAAAAAAAAATCATTAGACAACTACCAAGCTGGATCTGAAGAAATGTAATAATTCAAGGGATACGTTCCTGACACCCGTATAGCTAGCTTTTGCCGTAGGGCAGAAACCGCGCACCTGTCCAGGTAAGCGGAGGTTGGTGGAGGAGTCTCTTCCAGGAATTCACTGTAAGGAAGGCACCAACCTGTCTGCCAGCATCAGGATCATCAGGATTGTCAGTTTTGTCTAGGAGGATGACTCTGTGGGGGTCGCCTTAATGAGTTTTTGCCTGAAACACCGAGTTCTGCGTGCCGATGTAGAATGGAATTCCGAGGATATATTCGTCGTTGTCCACCTTTGAGAGCATTCGCTCGCGTGAGGGTTAAAAAGGAACGCTGCATCTCTGTATTATAAAAAGACGTAAATCCTTTCACCTCCTACTCTGGCTGGGAGATGCTCGCTTTTTCACACGCGGGCGTCGTACATCGTAAATGCATCGCGATATTCTCGCGTCCCGACGAGAGGCGGTTCTACATGTTATAATTTCAGCGTATAAATCCCACGTGACATTAGGAATAACATTAATTTGGGCCTTTACACACCGTAAGAGAGAGATATTGTGAGTGATATCGGCCGAGAGCACGCGTTGTGTGTGGTCAGATCGCGTTACGATCCACGCTTGGGACATCCATTTAAAGCGTCATCGCTTCATAAATCAAATTCCGAGCAATGCGAGCAATATCTTCCACCTGCGTGACTTTATCTCGATCATTTTCCCCAATCACATTCGAACGAATCGATACGAAATTTTGAATTCTCATTTCTATTTCAATATTCTTATTTATATTTAATATGTATAAAACAAAATAGAAATTAGAAGTGTTTCTCTATTTCTTCGAAATTTATTTGATACTATAATTTTGAGTTCAAGGTCCCATACTACAGATATTAAAAAAATTCATTTATAATTGTCACGTTTTTACTGCTTTAACAAACTTAACAAATGCAAGCTGTTCACTGTTTTGTGTATCTATAACGTTTAAGTTTGTCGATATTATTTACTTTTCATCCTTTGAAACGTAAAACCGAAAAGCGTGTATATCATGTGCAAGAGAGTTAATTTCTATGCGAGAGAGCAAGCATTGGTAGGTCCATTATCGGGTGACAATGCATCTACGAGATGTTACCGCGTTCTGCCGCTCTCGCGAGAGAACCCAACACCTGTGCGTGAGGAGATGAGAGGGCCCGGGCGAACCGGCAGGCAGCCGGTCGGCCGGGGCGCGGACATCGCAGGCCGCGGGAGTGACGGATGGCCACATCGCATTTCGCGGCTCCATATCTCCCCGATTTCGCGGGTGTAATTCCCGTAAAGTCGTTTCGGGGCCCTGTTTCGCCGGTGTTAGCCGCCGTATGTGTGCAAGCATACGAGCCTCTCCTCATCGTGCGTTCGCCGACTTCCCCCCTGACCGCCGTTGCCGCCGCAGCCACTACCACCCGTTCTCTCTTCACCCGTCTATTTTCTTTTCCCTTGATTTCTGTCCGTTGTTACAGGCTTTTTATTGCCGGCGTGCATACCATTAGCCGCCGAACGTTAACAGCCCCAACGACCTCTAGCTCCGTTGGTAATTACCGGATCATAGCCGAAAAGCTTCTTGGGCCTCTCGAGGGAACCTCGCGACCATCGGTCGCTGATCTTTGTCGTGGGAACGTGGGACAGAAGGGAAACGACGAGAGAGAAACGCATGTGAATATTTCGCTACGATTATTTGCGCGATGTAGCGATTCGTAAAGGTCGAGTGTGTCAGAAATCTTTTTGACGTTTGTGACATTGTATACGAATGGTTTTAGGAAATATAATAATGTTAATTACAAAATTTATATGTTTATGCTAATAGGAATATATGCAGGCAAAATTCTTATTGCAAATGGAAATGTTAAGAGCGAATCTGACATTAATAGAAACTGTGTAATCGAATTAATCTCGATTAAGCGCCACACTTTTTGCAACTTTTTAATAGAACGTTATTTAAACTTGAATACGATATGCAGCTATCATATCCTTATATAATAAGTGAAAGAATATAATATATGGAAATTGCTAAAGTATATAATTGAATTTTTTCATCATCTTAAAGTTTAATGTTTGCGATATTTTTCCTTCGATTAATGAGTGATTTTAAATCGATCGGTTCGAATCGGGAATCTCGGAGCCAGGCCATCGACTCGCGGTGCCTATCCTCGAGAGCGTCCCAACGCGCGGTGCGGGAATCTCCTTTCTCCATCTTTCTCTTTCCGTCTTTCTCTCCCTTCCTCCCTCCTCTCTCTCTCTCTCTCTCTCTCTCTCTCTCTCTTTCTCTCTCTCCTCGCCTTGCGCAACAAAAAGTGATTAATTACGTCTCTCGGGAGTCCGGTGGCTCGTTGTTTCCCCAAGCCCAACGGTGAGCATCGTTTCGGCAACAATGTGGCCCGGACTACTCGGCGTCTCTCGTGCAACGTAACCACGTAGCCCTGGTCCTCCCGTCCGCGATCCTCTTCTCTCGAGCGAGGAGAATCGATCCTGCCTTCGGCATTGTGTCCCCTTTTGTCCGACCACGCCGCGAAATATTGCCGGGGCGAACTTTCCGTCGACTCGTGACCCCACCTCCGCCCATCACCCCGGCCTCAACGTTCATCCCTCGCCGTCGCTCTTCCCAGTTTCTTCGGGACACGCACCTTACACCGTGCGAGCATCGACGTACGACGAGATCTTAATGACACCACGATTTCTGTGGGATTATTTATGGTTGCGCGATCCGGCAACGCGATCGCTCAATCTTGATTCCGACGTCGGATGCGGCCGTCGTTTGATAGCGTTTAAAGTCTTTCTGAGACTGACGGTTCTTTTGAATTCTGTATTCTTTATTCTTTATTCTTCATATTCCGCCTCTCAATATCGTGTTACATTTGTGTGCAAACGTATATGTTACGGGCAAACGAGCTCGGCTTTACAATTAGTCGCTGTAATTGTTTAGATTCTACCGGATTGACAATATCAGGCGTTGTATCTATTCATTACGCTATACATGGCGTGTACGTGTTATTAATTCATTCGAGATGCTCAATGAAGATATTTCGGTCAATGAGTCAATAGGGCCTTTTCCTTACGCGGTGGAGTCGACTAACCGACCCTCTGTACAAACTCATAATTAGACCCCAGGGACTGCTTCTGACACGTTCATCCCTCGTTTCTCCGCCCCATATATACGATGATCATACGGTGGGCCGATCGTTCCGCACAACTTCGCGCATGAATTCATCCGCTATCGCTCGTGAAGAAATATAACCGATGCTATACATCACTTGGTTTATTTTCATTCATACTCTCGATTTTATATTGACGAACTGGGCGTAGGAGTTGTTGTTTATCAAAATTTTACTTAATATTCCGCGTTGACACGATTCTTTCCACAAACATGAATAATAATACGACGCTCTCGACACATTTTATAATATATTTTCAGAATTCAATTTTATACGTATTTACTCAGTAACATTTTATCGCGAATGAGGTTGTTTCAGGACGATGGTCAAGCTCTGAGGCAATAAAAGTTATAGTGGCTTGTGCAGACCACAAATTAATTTGGTATAGTAGTAGATTGTCTTTGTGCGTAGGAGATCCTCGCTTTAGCGCGTAACATAAACGGCGGGAGTTTACGATTTACCATATTTTAGTTCCTGCACGAATCTGGCCGGTAAGAGCGACTCGGTAATTGTACAGTTCTTACCAGCAAGGGTTAGGTGATAAACCGTTTAGTTTAAGAATAGTTTAGCGGTAACGAGCGCCGGTAAACTTGCCTTGTCCCTCTTCATCCTGCCAAAATATTCCGGTATACAATCTTAATCGATACTTTCACCGAGCGTAAAGTTCCCTAATCCTACAAAACGTGACATTATCGTAAAATGACGGCTTAATTGAGAGAGTCGCTCTTAAATATTTCTTGTAACATTGATTGTGATGCCTCAAAACAAATTATGATTGAAATTTCAAAGCGATTCGAGGCGAAGAATTCGTCTTTAAATTTCAATAGCTTACTAATGAAGTTGTACAAACAAAAAGTGAACAGTAGCATATAATTGAGTGATATATTACAATTTTTGTTAGAATGTTTGTTTTACTCTTAGAAACATTTCCACAGAAACCGCAAGAAAATACGAAAGTTATCGTAATTAACGCAAATATTCAAAATCTCATTTTTTGTGTGATAATGCGTTAGACAGCTTCGGGGAACGAATTTACCACCCATGAACAAAAACGGAGCCCCTTATCGTATAGCACAACGGAACCCACAGTCTAACTCATCGTCAGTCTATGGTCTTTCGATACCCCATGCGAAATGTACTCGCCACGCGTTACATTAATATGAATGCACGCGTCAATATGTGAATACTTTACGCTTCGAGCACGTGCGATCAAACGCGGGGTTTTTCTGTGAATACACGTAATGCGTTTCGTACTTTCGTGTGGCTGCATAATAATTATATGCCAGAGAATTTACCCGAAAATGGTTTTTGTGGATACATAATTTCTTATTTTTAAATGTTATTATATATTTTGATATATTTATACAGATATTTTGACATTGATTTATTAGGTATACCTAATTAGGCATCTTGAGAATGTTCGACTCATGTTAATTTGACAAAATAATAAGTATTATTCTAAAGATAAAAACATTTAATTTTACGTGTAGTTATAGATTTTCGTTATCTGTGTCAAAGTTATTTCTAACGTGAAAAATATTTGCGAAGCAAAATCCAATGTGTGATAAACAATAAATTGCGGCAATTCTGGAGAAGAGTTATCGCGACACGCGTGGTGCGCGACCGTGTTACACGTGGGTGCTTGCGAT
Organism: Temnothorax curvispinosus; assembly: GCF_003070985.1. NCBI lineage: Eukaryota > Metazoa > Arthropoda > Insecta > Hymenoptera > Formicidae > Temnothorax > Temnothorax curvispinosus. The sequence goes on from NW_020214527.1 coordinate 1,033,396, forward strand.
CGGAAGCGACTAGATATTATTACGAGACCATGATATACGAGCGCGCGCGGGAAGAAAAGCCCCTCTTTATGTTTCCTTTTCGTTGAGCGATCGCGAAGCGGAACCTCTCCTCGCATGACGTTATCTCGCGCGACTCACCGGAAATCTGCACTTAAATCGCGCGCGCGCTCGAGCCGAGAATAGAAATAAAACCGTAGCTCCCCTGTGCGGCAAATAAATCTAGGGCGCGTTAATCGAGGCACTTGTATGCCGACGTATCGCGGATTATGCATAAACATTAAGTATTGTGGGGTTGGTTATTCAGCATTTTATTAGATGTAAGCTATTCAGCGTTTTATAAAACGCTGAAATGTCGGATGTTATGATCATTAGAATTATAATCGCTCGCGTTTTATTAATTACTGACACAATAGACCGCTCGAATCTCTTGAGCAGATAAGAATGAATAAGAGCAATTTAGAGCAATCATTATGACCTAGGAATTTTACTGTTTAGTAATGTAAAAGATGATCACGCAACGATTTTGCTTCCCTAGTCATTAATCAAATCTGAGAAACGATAGCATTATCATGAAGAAATCCGGTATTCGAAATACACCGAGCAGATATACGGAATCAAGGCAAATATTTCTTCGGTGTACATTTCCACACTGAGTCAACATCCGAAAATACGTTGTTTGTTTGCGTAGCCGAGCGTGTAGAATTGATACGGTTAGCAGGACGGTAAAAGCAAGTATGCATCTGTCTAGCGTCAATTAACCAGTTCGAGCGCGTGAATGCGAAGATCTAAACACGTAGATAGTTTTCTCAACATACCGCTTGCACGTTGAAGCGCGTTGGCGAGCTTCGCTTCTATCGATCGAGAACGGTCTTCGCAAAATCCACAATTTCAAACAATTCTAGAAGCTGAAATTCTGGCAATTAAATAAATATATAGTTTAAATATTAACGATGAGGGCTTTTTAGAAATACCTTCGTCGTCAGAAAATCACAAAAAATCTCGTTTAATCCATTCCCCGATTAATACACGCAACGTGTACCAATTCCGGATGTCGGCCGAAAAAGGGGGCCTTGTTTGATTCGTACACGACATTTGTACCGATGTATATACTCGGTCCTTTCGATTCAACGTATACGAAATGTTAGTTTTTCTCGTAGGATTATGGTCAGTGCATTCAACAAATTGGTGATTTTTCTTGCGCGATACCAGGAGGGAAGACCCGCCGATTCGCGTCGTGCTCCTCAGGCCTCAGAGTCGTCTGCGCGGACGCGAAGGAAAGCTTTATTGATGAGATCGTTAATACGCCAGATCGGCGAATGTTTTGTTGCCAGATCGGACGTCTATCCGTCGCGATCGGCGACCACCCGATGCGTCGACCGTCCTCCTTTCACCCGCGACAAAAAGGGACTCAACTTCGTCGATGTACCATTCTCTCTCAAACGCTCATTTAAATGTTGCTTTGTCCTTGCAAGCCAGACTCTTCCGCCTGGTCTCCAATCTCTTAAGTCGCTAATTTAGTTCTGCGTTTACACGTGATCGATTAATATCGTTCCTTTTGAAGTGTGACTTCTAATTTAAAAATATTTTCTCATCTATTTATCTGCTTTAGAGTTTAATTACGATTAGATTAATCCTCGGATTAATCTCAGTTGCAAATATACAATATGGATTGTTTCTCTAAAGAGTTCTTATAATTATATGAGAAAAAATAGAGTAGATCAGAGTCGCGTGCGCGTTCTGGCAATATATAATAATTGCATGGGATATAAACGACTTTTTTGTCCAATGCTTTAAAAATTGATAAAAAGATCCTGTGTGCTGTCAGTATAGTACCGCGGACATGCGTCAAGCGACACGGGATAACGCAGAACCTCCGTGTAAACATCCGACCACCAAGATCCAACTTAAGAACCCTGGTATCGATTATCATCGTCGTGGCGGTACATCTCGTCTCAATACGTCCATCAGATCGCTCGCGCGTAAGCCGGGGCCCTTTTTGCGGCGCCGACGACGTCGGGCCCCGGGAATGAGAAGAAGACGAAGAAGAAGATGACGAGGAAGAAGAAACGGAGACAAGTCGTGGTGAATTGGGTCCGCGGGTCTTATCCGCGGATTGGCAGGCACCGGCATACATATTGCATGCCCGACGGGGACATATTTATTGGCATCTCTCTATACGCTCTATCGAAACATACTGCGTACCGGCGTACCCCTCGAACCCTTCTCCGTGCTAACCCTCGTCCCCGAATGAATAAAGTATTCCGTGTTCTCGGTGCGGTAACTCTTTTTACGACACCGCGCGTGGAGGTTCCGTTGCGACTCGTCGACGCTTTTACGCGGGCGACCGGCGCTTCGCGAATGATCGATGCTGAAATTATAGCGGGCTCCATCTCGACAGACTCCGAACTCGGGAGATACGGCGCGACCGACTTCTTCTTCTTCGTGTCCGCGCTTCGTCCCTCCTTTTTCCTCATTCCGTGGCTCGAAATATTATCCGTTCTGGGATCCCGAGGGATCTTGCTGAATGCCGGTTCCTCCACGTGGAGGAGGCCCATTAATCCCGCGTCGAGGTTGCGAGCGAAGAAGAACGCGATGGATCGAATGCGTGCGGAATTGCGGTGCAAGAGTCGCTGTATTTCGACGCGGGTTATTTTCTGTGTACTTGCCGTTTATTCATTGTCATTTAACCCCGTATATGCCATCGGAAAATATGGCCGAATTAAATGCGAATTCCTATGAATTCTGAGGGGACATTGATTTACAATCACTTGAATCATATGAATAGCTCTTTTCGATATATTTATTGTATATTTAAATTAATGATGTAAATAGATTTAAATTCCATATTTATCACATAGTTGCACTTATATTGATTATGAGTGGATGAGTGAATTGTGTGACAAATTAAGACATAAAAATGATTCTTTATTTCCCGATATACTTTCAAATAAATTACATGTATATAGTATTTCTATAATTATTATTAAATTTATAATATAATTATAATATAATTTACAATTGCAACAAGGTTCCTAAAAAGTAGTTCCCTTATAAATCAAAGAGAGGATACTAGATGCCAAGGATTTCTTGACCCTCTTACCGCACATTGTCGGCTTATTATTTATCTTACTGCACAGATCAGGTTACTCTCGACGATATCTCTAATGTTGTGATCGATTGCGTCCCGTATTTTGTTTCATCCAGTAATCACAGCGTATATGTCATACTCCATAAAAAAAAGTTGTTACTTATGGATGTTCTTGGGGGACGCGATGACTTGATCGTAGAGTAAAATTAACTACTTGTCGGATTAATCGTTTTACGCGCCAGTACATCCCACGAGATGATATACGCAATGCACTATAGGTATATTAAGCTATCTAAGCCAAATTATCAGAAAAAGAAATTTTATATGGAATTAATTTGCTAATTATTTGTTATTTTTTGCTTTTAAAAGTAATTTTTTTGCTCCATCTATTAAAAAGTTACGAAGGGCTGGATAGCTTAAGATTAAAATAATTTTTGCAAGCAAATAATAGCAAAAAAATAGCAAATAATTTTGGTATTATTAACTTTTCCTTTGACCTATGTATATGTTTTTTTTTTATAATGGCTGGATAGCTTAATCTTAAGCTATCCAGTTATTGTAAAAAAAACATACATAGGTCAAAGCAAAAAGTTAATAATACCAAAATTATTTGCTATTTTTTTTGCTGTTATTTGCTTGCAAAAATAATTTTTTTGCTCTGTATATGCTGTTTTTTACAATGGCGTGGCTATTGTAATCTTCAGTTTAATCTTAAGCTATTCAGCCCTTTGTAAATTTTTAATAGTGTGAGCAAAAAAATTATTTTTCAAGCAAAAAATAGCAAAAAAGTAGCAAATAATTTTGGTATTATTAATTTTTTGCTTTGACTTATGTATATGTTTTTTTTTTACAGTGGCTGGATAGCTTAATCTTAAGCTATCCAGTTCTTCGTAACTTTTTAATAGCTGGAGCAAAAAATTTACTTTTAAAAACAAAAAATAGCAAATAATTAGCAAATTAATTCTATATAAAATTTTTTGTGTTTTGATAATCTGGCTCAGATAGCTTAATATACCTACGCGATATGCTGTGTATATAACATTATAGTTCTACATTTTATATTAAAAAAATAGATTCTAGGCATATTACTTTTTGCTTTTTCTTCCATTCGTTTATCATCATACTCTTCTTGCATTCAATATTATAATACTGCTCAATCTATAAATTATCGCAATAATTTATTACGCGATATCGTCTGTTTCACCTCCACGCCTTCCGGTAGGAACGTTTAACTGCGCGCGCGAGGTCGACGGTTATCTCGCAAGCTTCTCGAAGGCGGGTGAGCGAGGAGCGTTGGGTTATACAATGGGACAATCTCCGACTTGATTTTGCGTTAGGCGGCCGAGATTGGCAGTCCGCGTTACTTGCCTGCCAGGCAGGGCAACGCCACGCGTTGTGCTGTACGTACGTAGGTATATAGGTACAGTAGCGGCGTGGCGATGTGATCCTGTCGGGCACAGGACTACGTTACCGCCCCCACGATTACAGACGAGGAGGACGACGAGAGCGAGGACTAGGATGGGGGCCATCCCAGAACGTCTCTGCCTCTGACAGCTCGACTCTCCCTCCGTCCTGCGCCGCGTCTCCTCTCCCGTCTCCTACCCTCACGTGTCCCCCTCGCTTCCTTCTGTCCCTGTCTCAGCCTCCGCGCATCCCGTACGTCTCTCTTGCTATCTTCACCTATCGTCGCGGTGTATAAGATACATCGCGTATAGATCGCACGACGGAATTCCCGGGACGGTCGATTTTTTGCGATATTCGAGTAACTCGCTATCCATTAAACGTTACAAAAAGATATATCTAAAAGCGTTGTTGATGCACGTAATTACTCATGGTAAAACGATCCTCTTTCTCTTTCTTTATATTTTTTGCATTCTTTAGAAAAAAGTAGTGAATCAATTAAATTGTATATTTGCCAACCGACCGTATGTGATTCAGACTATTAATATGTATTCGATCGTTATACGTGAGACTAACGTGAATTCTCTCTTCGTTTTCGTCGCTGTTTTTGTGAAGAGGTACAACGGATTCGGTGGTGATGGTAGTAGTATTTCCAATTTGACTGGACGTCGAGCGCGGACTGGAGGTCCGCGGACCATTCGCTCAGTCCTTTCTGGCCTAGGGTCGCATTAACATTCCACCACCGAAATTATTTATAGCTTCATCCGAGATATCTCGAGATGTAAATCAGACATTCCTCTAATTTGGGATCCTCGTGCGGTATGAGGCTGCGCGCGTTCGCTGTCTATAGACAGTTTCGGACTCCAGACGTGGGTGTAACGTATCATTTGTTCATCGGCCGCGTGACGGTTACTCGGAAACCAAGTTCGGAATTGCAATAAACTTCGAGATTAAATCGGAACGCATATATACATAAAACATTGTCTCGGAATATCGCGCGCGGCGAATGCAGCCTCGTTGATTATTCTCCTCGCCGATAAGTCTTGACGAGTCTACATGTTCGAATGAAAACTTATCAAATCCCGCGTTTGGCATTTTTTTTTATCGGTGAGTAGATAGCATTTTGCATCGAAAGAACTGACCGCGAGATACGTTCGACAGGCAATCGTGTCTTGTTTTTATATTTAGTAGATATTTCTGTCGCTTGGACAAGTAAAGCTATATGTTACATCCTTACGCCATAGCGTGAGACTTAATAAACTTGAGAGTTAATGAAGTTCGTATACGTGCTCCACTATTTGCCTAAGGGTATCGCGTGAGAATCTCCCCCCCCTCCTCCGTTATCGTCGGGGTACCCCTCGCCGAAGAGAAACATTCACGCGCGCGCGATACACGTTCGCAAATTCAACGCATTCGTTACTCGGCGAGACGCAAATCGGAATATATGCACCGTGCGTAACATATGTTGAAGTTAATGCGCGTGATGTGCGAATTAAAATCCGAAGGAGAAACGGGGATAAAGGAACAGGGCCGCGAGGAAAAAAGTCGCCGGCGCAGGACGGGCGTCTTCATTACCCGCTACCAGTTACCGACGCACCTCGCGAGAGCCACTCGAACTTACGCGGCTAGAAAATCTCTTCGGCACAAATACCAAACGCGACGCGTACTCGTTGCGTAAAGACGCGATAGGTAGAAGAAACGGAAAGAAAAAGAGAGACGGCGGCGAAGGAAACTAAAATGAGAGTACAGGAGACAAAGAGAGAGAGAAAGAAAGACAGAGAAAGGGAAAGAGAGAGAGAGAGAGAGGGGGCTCTCCCTGCCCGGTGGTAATTGGCGGGCAAGACGGATGGCGGTACTTATTTGCACTCGCTCTTCGGAATTAAAAGTACCGAGCGGTGCGCTCATTAATCTCGGCGTCCGTGAAGAAAGAGGTCCTTCGGAGGACGGATAGGCGTAGAGAGTGGGAAGGAGAGAAAGAGAGGATAGGAGTAGGAGAGAGAGAAAGGGGGGAGGGGGAGAGGAGGCTCCGCTACCGGCGAACGCGTTCGCCGCAGGATGTAATCGCCGAACAAACTGAAGGTCCGCGAACAATTTCCATCAACAAGATTTACGCGCCCCGGACGCAATCAGCCTCTTCCTCCTTCTACGGGTCCTCATCGGCGTCCGGGCTTCCACAGTCCGGGTTCTCCTCTCTCCTCTCTCATTACTCTCGCTCTTTCTCGCCGTTGCCTCATTTCCACGTCTCCCTCCTCCGCGTTTTATCCAATGGTTCGAAATGGTAGGAGAAGGAGACCGAGAAGAGGGCAGAGAAGGTGGAGGAAGAGAGGAGAAGAGAGAACGCGAAGAGGAGCCCGTGCGATTCTTCTTCCATCTTCCCGGGCTTATGGTGCTCGCGAGGAGCTGACTCGGGCGCAGCTACCATTTCTCGGGCGGTGATTGGCTCCGCGGGGGGTGGCGCATGCGCACCGACTGCCTGCTCCCGCTGCCCACATTAACATTCCTAACTTCGCTTCTTGCTGCGCTCTTTGCGCGTGATAGATTGCACGAGGCGTTTTTGGATACCGTTCGGGTCTACCTCGTTTCTTCTTCTCCACTTTACGCGGCCGTCTCGTTACGGGATTCGAACGGCGTTCGCGGATTGAGTTCTGCATCTAGAGTCTTGAGAACTTCCTTGCCCCTAATGTATGTACCTACCAGTCTGCCTTAATCTCGCCACTATCGCATCAAGATTTTCCCTCGGTCATTGAGCATTCTTAAAAAATTTCTATGTTTTTACGATATTCATGTCACGCAAGTTACGTTATGTGGTATGAAGAGAAATAAGGAATGTAATACACACACACGACTTAAGGTATCTCTTACGCATGTATAAACAGATAAAGTATATTATATTAGTAAGTTAAAGTATTATTATATTCTTTATTTATTTTTCGGAAATATATAAGCAAGTTTATACAATTATCTATCAACTTTGTCATTTATCTCATTAATTTATTATAGTCTCATAAAGAAAAGAAAAAGAAATCTGAATTTTAACATTGTTACAAAATATTCACGCAAAAATATGTTAAATTTTTGTCTTTATTGATGTTATTATCTTGAAATATATTTCTCAAAAAATATAGAGGTCTAGTTCAAAATCTATAGGTGATATTAGTGTGTTAAGAAAGAAAATAAAGCCATCGGCGCTATCGGAAGTCGACGCGATTTCGCGACAGGATTCGATCGCGTGACGATTTAATTGCAGCGCCCGCGGCGCATCACTTTCCGCATCCCCGAAACTGTACTCTGGGACGTGAGCCACGACTCGGTCGTAGCCGTTACACGTTCACCGTCCGCACGGGTACCTCTCAGCATAATCGCGGGACTACTCAAGAAGGTGGGCAACGGTTGATGGCAAGGGGCATATTGGCTCGGCGGGGGTGCGTGCCCGCGCGCGGACGACGTAGCGCCGCGAATCCGTGAGGATGCATCCTGCGGATCCGGTGGTTCGGGTTATCCGCGCGCGTCGCACCCGCGCTCCTCCCTCGTCCTTATCCCGCCTCCGTTTCTCCTTTCCCCCGTTCTTTCTGCCCCTTTCCTTTCTGTTCGTTTTCCTCTCCTCGTGCCCCCGCCCTCGCCCCGTCCCGTTCCGTTCCGTCCCGTCCCGTCCCGTCCGCACACACGCGATCCTCGCGCGTGATTTAATGCCTCCCGAGCTGCGCTCCTTATTTATGCACCGAACATGTATACACGCTTAGCCTTAGCGACCGGGGAGCGACGGTTAAGGCCCCGGTACCTATATCCTATACCACGGCCGACAAGCACCGGAGCCCCGAGACCTGGGTCCCGCGTATACGGACCTCGCATATTATGGTGTCCGGGGCCCGACGACGATATTAAAAGAACGAGCGCGCCGGGGTCCCAGGCGGAGAGGGCGGCGGCGATGGCGAGGCGCACACGCGAGGGACCCCAAATATAGACTTGTTCGAAATTAGTAACTCCTCTTTGTCCTGTCGCGGCGCGCGCGGTAATGCACGCCGTGCACGGCGCGCTCGGCAATCTGTGTTAATCCGATACGGTTCCGTAATTAATTCCGTCCGCGTTCTAATAGCAGAATCGCGTTTGTTGATAACGTAGGAAGACAGTCTCGTGAAAGAGGAACGATATATACACATGCCTTACTCTAAACAGCTAGACTAATCAGTTAGACAAATAACTAACTAATTTAATACTAATTTTTGTAAACCATGTGCTTATAGCCATCCATTTGTGAATGTTTACAAAAAGTTAAAATTTTAATTATTATATATAGATATTATGGGGATTGATACTTTACATATAAAATATCTTTTACTACAAATTATTGATTTGAGCAAACGGGTTGTTTGAGATACGAATAATTAGCTTACATAAATTGTTTTTGGGTGCAAACTGCAGGGCGTAAATCGGTGACTATTTCCACTCTATTATAGAAAAATTCTATTCTCGCGACAATGTTTTGCATCGTTTCTTGCGATGCGAAAGTTCATCGTAGATAGAAGAGACAGAGTAAAAAAACAGACAAATAAAAACGATAGGACGGGACAATTTGTCAAAACAGGTAAAGAGTCATCTGTCTCCGGCTATGACTGGAGAATGCAGGGAACGATCGCGAAGGCATTTTATATGTTCGTAATCGGTCGCGTATCGCCACGACCGAGCATTCCGGGAATGCGGCGGTCGCGAGGATGCGGAGGTACCGGCAATTAGTTCCTTGCATTCTAGCCGGAGCGTTCCAACCTTAGGCGCCGCTCGTGTGCCACCAAAAAGCGCGTATATAGCGTGATATTCTTACGATAACGATGGTGACAAATCTCCTGTTTACATTTGTTCTTGACCGAGCCGAAGGAGCTATATTTGCGATCGAGTACGCGAAGCCTTTTTAATTAAACAATTGTACTTGAAAAAATATAAATTATTATTAAAAATTTTTTATTTATCTGTTTTTATTTCTATAATTTAAAAAATTTGCGGAAATTTTTCTGCAAATGATTCGTAAGCTTCTTTTGCTATCGTTTACATCAAATATTCTCACTAATACTTCTTCGGCCTCCATAAAAATCTTCGTAGGAATACGAATACTGAACTGTGGTACAAATAATGAATACGTATTCGTTAGTTAAAGCGTTGATCGCTTACGTGTTGGCGCGAGAAACAGGTGTAGGCGCGCGGGGCAAATGTAAATGAATAAATCGACCCAGTAAAGCGAGAGTCGGTCGGGAGTCACCTGCTCGAAAGTAACCGCATGCGAGTTACTTACCATGGTAATTGAACCACGGCTGATAAAACGACCGCACGAGTGTCACGCGGACGAAAAATAGGTCGAATTTAAATGTATTTCGCGAACGCCGATTCATTGCAGTTTACTCGGAACTAAGGGCGAACTACATCGTGAATTTACATCCTGGCACATCATCGGTGGAATACAGTATTGATCCCATCGAACGATAATGAGTCAAAATAAAACAGAAAAAATAGTATACGATTTGACAAATCGCAAGCAAATCATTATTGCTTAGAATTCTAATTCACAAAAATTTCACAATCGTCGATTCCTTTATTAATTTCCCTTAATTATACCTACGTCGTGATAATCTCGATTCTTAAAAATAGAGCGTATCATTATCGAATAATAATTGCGATGAGGTTAATTTAGCTTAAAAAATTTGATGGGGCGAACATTTCTAAGGAAACTATAACACTATGTGCGGAATTATTTCATATGTATTTTTATTCTGATATTTAATATCCTCTTATACGATCTTTCCCAAATTTTTCCATGTAATTAAAAAATAAGACTTGACGTTTCCCGAAAACAACCGTATTCGCAATTCGCTCTGCGTGACCATAAACGCTCAAGGAAATTAACGTTAATATTGGACGCGTGTTCGATTTGTACGAATCGTCGGCGCGCGGCAAAGCGACCGTTGAATACCGCGCGCGGATTTTAATGCGTTATAATGGCGACGTTAGCTTAATACAAGCTATCGCACATCCCGACCTCTCCGACCCCTCTTCCCTGGATTGTTAACGAAGCTGCATCGCGCCGGTAGAATCGACGAGACCTCTCGACTCCGCGATAATGCGGCTCGCGCCGCACCGCGCCGCGCCGCGCTCGGAAACGCTGACATTTCGCATAATTACCCGTTTCCCTTGACCAGCTACTTAAGCGAGCACGTCAGTTCCCTTAACCCCTGCGCTACCAGGAGTTAAGGATCGTGTAAACGTCCGGGGCGAGCGGGCACTTTTAATTGCCGGCGCGTATCGCGTCGGTCGGGCACCGAGAGAGAGAGAGAGAAAGAGAGACGACGAAGAGATGAAGGGAGAAAGGGGGAGGCTGACGGTGGAGCGTGGAGGTTGAGAACGAAGAGATCGAGAAGGAGACGAGCACACGGAGACGGGGAAGCAGCGAGAGCAACTATGGCAGGAGGAAAAGAATTTTAATTGCCAGGGCAACCCGAAGAGAGAGCGTCGGGGCGTACAAGGCTTATATAGCGGGCACCATAAGGTTGAGGTCGTGCCTGCCGTCCGGTACAGAGCTGGGAACCAAACAGCTTGGTAGCCAATGGGATCATATATCAACTACTGCTCCGGTAGGCAGAAACAAAATGGCGTCCGCGATTAGATTGTTGTTTCATCCCCGCGGGCGCGATCGTCCCTACTTCTTTTGCCTCGTCCTCGCAGCTCGAAACGCACTCCTTGTTCCCCGAGCGCCGTCCAATCGGCGAACCGCCGCAGAAAACCACCGCCATGCTTTTTTCCTGCCTCCTGACCGCTAATCAACTGGTCCTTAGGTCCTCTGATACCTCGTGAATTTGCTAAAATCGTGAAAGAATTACGTTAATTTTTCAGACTACGTATGAATCATTCTTCCGATTAATATCGACTTTGTATAAGTTAGTTTTTTTCTCCGACTTTTTCTTAATTCTGTCTCTAGAGAGAAAGAGAGAGAAGAGAACGTGTTACCAATTAAACTGTAGTGGAAATTAATCAACGGTGAAGATATCGTCTTTAGAGACATGGAAGGATGATCGAACTATGATTAAAGTTAAACGACGTCGCAGAAATTGCCCCTCAGCCTGATCGGTAATCTAGCCCTAATCACCGTCAAAGTCCATCAAGATTCGTCATCGATATAGCGCCTCTCTCTCGGCCGGAATCGGCCAGCGTGCTTTTGCAACGTGCAACGCACACAACGTCAAGATATCGATCGCGTTGTTCGAGTCGCTCTACAGCGAGGATACTCCTACGCGCGCCCGGTAATTTCCGTGCGCTATATTTTCAT